>NC_056750.1:351525650-351610650 GCF_019279795.1 Protopterus annectens
TCACAAAATCACATAGAAGAGTGGCCAACCTGCAACTCAGGTAGACTTCCTTCTAATAAGGAAAGGGGACTGGGGTAGAATCAGCAATTGCAAAGTCATCCCAAGTGAAGCAGTCAACCCACAGCATAAAGCACTGGTTGCCACATTCAGTTGTAATCTGGTCAGATAAGGAACTGAGACACTAGGCTGAAGACCTGGATGCTGACTGGAGAGAAAGCACAACAGTTCAAGCAATTACTCAGAGCTCCAGCGCCTAAAATAGAATAGTAAATAGGTGAAGTTGAGGAAGAATGGCAATGCCTCAATGCAACATGTGTGAGGACTATAGAACAGATATGTGGCCAAGCCAGGTATGGAAATAAGGTACATAAGGAAAGCTGGTGGTGGAATATAGAAGTCCTGAGAGTCATAGGTTCATAGGTTCATAGGTTTATACTAGGCTATCTGCCCTAAGGCATTTATAAGCCTAGCCCAAATTATTGTGGCTTACGCCACCCCTTATATGAAAAAATACTGTGCCCATTAGTTTGTTGTGCCTCTGTCCAGCAGTGACCCAGAGATGATTCCCGGGGTAAACCTACGATCTCCCATCCACAGGTCTAGATTTCTCTTGAACAGAGTCAGCGAGGTGCTCTGCCTCACATGGACCGGGATTTTATTCCACAGCATAGGGAGTCTCTGAGTGATAAATCTATCCCTCCAGCACGTCCTATTTATATCCGTGCTAAGGTTTAAGTCGCTTGCTCTAGTGGTTTTGGTGGATTTGGATTTTTTGAGGTGGAGCATGTCCATTAATTCCGGGTTGGACATGGCCTTGTATGTCAGGCACATGTCACCTCTGAGCAGGCGGTATGCGACTCAATAGAGCTGGAGTTTCTTCAATCTGGCAGGATATGACAGATTTTGGAGTCCTTTATCCTTTTGGTGAGGAACTTTTGGGGTCTCTCCAATTGCTGCAGATGTCGGGTGAGATACATCCCGAATGGGGCATTGTACTCGATCATTGGTCTGATAAGTGAAAAGTACAGGGGAACAATGACCTCACTAGATCTGGATGTGAATCCCTTCATGATCAGGTGGGCAATGTAGAAGGTCTTTCTAACCACTTTAGCAATGTGAGTATCAAAAGAAAGGCCACTGTCAACCTGGGTCCCCAGGTCCCTGATAACCTCTTCTGTGCTTAGTGGATTGCCACCTATATGGTAGCTTGGGGTTACCTTGTTTTTCCCGAAGGGTATGACTATACATTTTTTGGCGTTTAACTTCAGGCCATGGCTCTGGCACCAGCTATCTGTTTCCGTGAGTCCCTTCTGAAGGATATCAGTGTCCGATGCACTTTCCACTATGGCGCCCAATTTGCAGTCATCTGCAAACTTTGTCAGCCAAAGTCCTCCCATGTTGGCCTGTACTTCTGAGAAGTAGATGCCAAACAATAGGGGGCCAAGGACCGAGCCCTGTGGGACACCCCTTGTGACCGGCTTGGAGTCTGACACAGCGCCAGCAACTCTAACCCTGTGGGTTCTGTCCTTAAGCCAGTTTGCAACCCATCTTGTGACATATGGGTTTACATTTAAGCTGGTAAGTTTTTCTACAATACCCGAGTGGGGTATTGTGTCGAAAGCCTTTGCAAGGTCAAGGTAGGCTGTATGGACTGCCTTTCCCTCATCAATGGCCTTGGTGACTATTTCGAAGAAGTCGACCAAGTTCAAAAGGCATGATCTTCCCTTGACAAAGCCAAACTGGGTCGGGTCCAATGTCTGCAAGTCCCCTATATCTTTGTTTATGAGCTCCATTATGATCCTCTCCATAGCTTTGCAGACTAGACTTGTTAAGCTTATGGGGCGGTAATTACCAGGGTCCGGTGAGGCGCCCCTTTTGTGGAGTGGGACCACAGTTTCCGTAGCGCACTCCTTGGGCACGTATCCTGTGGTAAGGCTGAGATTAAACAGCTGCCTTATGTGCGGGTTTAATTCCTCATTTAGCTCGTGTAGCACACAGCCGGGGACACCATCCGGTCCCATTGATGCTGTGTGTTAGCTTTAGAGAGAGCAGCTTTCACCTGCGCATTTGAGATGTCCGGGAGGCTACACTCGTCTGGGATAGTTATCTCTCCTTTAGGGGAGAGGGGTGAAGTTTGCACTGAACCTGTCTGCCAGTATGTTGGCAATGTCTGTGGGTTCAGTGATTTTTGTATCATTTTGGACTAATTCTGAGCATATCTGTGAGTTTCCACCCAGGTTCCTAACATAGCTGAAAAGGCCTTATGATTGTCCTTTGAATCCATGGCAATTTTTCTCTCAAAATTGGCCTTAGTTGATTTTATGAGTGCTCGTATTTTTTACTAATAATGATCAGGGTGACTTCCCTTTTATGGATTTTGTTCTATCATGTAATAGCTTTCTCCTCTTATTGTAAAGTTTGTTAATGGCTGGGGTCCACCAGACTGGACGTTTGCCCTTTGTGGAAAGAGTCTTGGTTTTATTTGGGATTGCCTGATCCATGCAGTCCTGGAGGTGTTCATAGAAGGCATTTGTAAGGGCTTCCGCAGCTTGGGTTGTGGTTTCCTCTGACTCAGGGGCCTTGAAGGATACCACACCAGTCTTGAGTAGTGTGAAGTTTGCTTTAGAGAAGTTCTTCACTATGGTCTTTTTTGTTTGGGGTGGGGGCGGGATGTGGATCAAAAGAAAGAAGCAGTACAGTAAAAAGTGGGAGATAGAAAAGCAGACCAGAATACTGGTCAGCTAACACAAAGGCTAAGAGAGGAGTTGCAATAGCAAAGAGCAAGGCATCACAGACAATCTACCAGCTTCTGGAAAGTGACTCAGCAGATGGTACACAGAAACTATATCAGGTTGCAAGGCAAATACAGAAAGGTAAAGAAGATAGGCATTTACACTTCACATGAGATACCAGCAACAACCTGCCTACCAGTACACAGAGCATCAAAGAGGATAGAAAGAATAATTCCAGCAGTTTCTGAATAAAGAAAACCCCAAAGTAGCTGTACTGCCCCATACACAGCCTACAAATAAAGAAGAAGAAGAACAGCCCACTAAAGAAGAAGAAGAACAGCACTAAGGAAAATGAAGCCGGGGGAAAACAGCAGGCTCAGATGTAATCATAGCAGATATGAAAAAAATGTGAGTGAGATAGGGGAGAAATGAAGGTACTTATAGCAGTATAAAGATAGAGGTGTACCTCAATGACTGGAGAATAAATATATTAGTTCCAGTGTTTAGGAACAAAATGGGCATTCACAGTTATGGTCAGTATAGAGGTATCAGACTCTTATCACATTGTATGAAAATTCTGGAGAGGATGATGGCTTAACAAATACGCTGAGTAGTAAAACATAAGATGGGAGATAAAAAGTTTGCATGCAGATTAGGATGAAACACAACTATCTCAACATTTGCAGTGATACAGATACTTGAAAAGAAGGTAGATAGGAGGAAAGAGTTTAACTGGGCATTCCTAGACTTGGGGAAAGCATATGATAAGGTCCCAAGAAAGCCGATTTGCACAGTCCTGTTGTGGTTCAAAGTCCCAGAAACTTTGGTGGAATTATTGCAGGATATGTACAAGAACCCAGTGATTCAAGTGCGGACAGTGTTTGTTCTCAAAGAGGGATTCCCAGTGGGCATGGATGTGCATGAGGTTTTAGCTCTGAGCTCACTGTTGTTCATACTGGTGAAGAACTACATTAGCAAAAAGGTCAGAGGGGACAGAACAACAAAGTTGCTGTATCCTGAGCAAAACACTTCAGCAAACGATGGGAGAATGGAATGCAAAATTGAAGGCATCTGGTATGAAACTGAATAAAGATAAAATAGCTGTAATGGCAATAAACAGGGGAAATCAGAAGAAGCTGAGAACTGAGATAGCAGGGAAAATAGTGGAACAGCTTAACAGCTTTAAGAATTTTGGATGGGTGGTTGAGATGAAGGAAAGACTGAATGAAGAATTCAAAACTAGAGTTAGAGGCGCTGCAACCAAGTGGCCCAGAGTTTCAGAGATAGTGTGTGAAAGAAGAATGCCAAACAGCTGAAAAGTAAGCTGTACAGAACAGTGGTGCAACCAGTACTACTGTATATACAGAAACATGGGTAGTAAAGACAGAGCAGTTGAGGAGGCTAGAGATCATTGAGAGGTATTACCTAAGACAGGTGGCAGGATGCAGACTGTGGGACAGATGAAGAAATAAGATCATAAGAGAAGGTGCAAAGTAGCAGATGAGTCAAACAGAACAGATTACTGTGGTATGGGCATGTGCAGAAAAGTAAAAGGCAATCTGGTGAAGACAATCTGAGACAGATAAGGAAGAAAGGCAAGAGGAAATGAGGGCATCCAGCAAAGAGGTGGATGGATTGCATGAGAAAAGACCTGTGACAGCCAGGCATGATTGTAGAAGAAGAGAGGAGAAATTACCTTTGTCTGGCACACAAGATATCCTCCTACACATTACTGATGGATTTACTGCATATCAGCAAGTCAAGTTGCATCAGAAGTACTCTGTCTAGGGATCTAAACCTCTTCTTCAACACAAGCAGAATGGTTTGGAGGGGCAGGTATATTTCATAGGGGATCCCTCTGCTATGGAACAGACTCTCCATCAGCATACACAAAGTTCATCCCTGTCCATTTTCATGCACAGCTTTAAGATCTATGGATAGGAAACAGAAAACTACTCCAGGATTGTTGTGTGTATTAGTAATGGACAGAGGCATCTCATAAATGCTGCATCTCATGTGTGTGGCGGGGTAACCGCCAGTTTTCTATGTTATGATCCCTTTTATTCTCATTAGGGGTAATATATTATTATCAACCATGGGATGGGAAAGGATAATTTATAACCAAATGGAACAAGTTATTTCAAGCACAAAAAGTAAAACTGGTAGGTAGGCTTAAAATGGATCACAAGGGCAGCTAGCCTAGTACTTAACTAGGAACCTAGAAACCCATAAGAGTGGAACTGAATAGTGAGAGATGATCACCATTGTCATGGCACCCAGACCCCATGTAAAAAATGGGAAAAGAGGGCTGCTGCTGCTGCTGTTAATGTTCTGTAGCAGCAGTAAAATATATGTTAGATCCCTCCCCCCGGGGCACTCATACCTGTGAATTTCACATGGGCATGCTCATACTTTGTGGTGCAGGATGCTGCAGTTGCAGTCTGGACATACCTGGGGAAGACATATGCAGTGATAGTAAGTTGAATAAGTATCCCTCACATGCAGGTAAATGTACAGAATGGAAAACTACTTATGATTATTAAATCTGGGCATCTCCTACAGACAATTCGGTAGTTGTCCCTTGCCCAACACTAACATGCAAGCCACTGCTCAAAATGACGGTCCACCAACACTTCCCAGAGGAGGACACCATGAACTGTGAGCTACATCTCAGGGGATGGTCCAACTCTTATGGTGGGCATGTTCTTGCAATATCATATGCCTTGGTTTTAGCAAGAAATAGCATATTGGTTGCTACTCATTGCCCCCACACTATGATCCTATTATGACTAACTACAATACTGATGTTTTACATCACATCCTGTCATATATGAGCATGAAATGTCTTGTCTGTTTTACCTTTGGCCAGGATGCACATGCCATGTGGCCATAGGGCCTGCACTAATACCTCTGTTTCTTGGTTAGTTAACTTCTTCAGTCATTGCTTCTCTTCTGGGCCCATGTCAACATATGTACACTTGTGGCTTGCACGTCAGCGTCAGATTTTTCAAGTGCACTGCTTCATTCAGTACTTTCAATTTTGAGAACTCAGCTAGTTCTACTCACGATTTCCCCGATTCCTTTCCCCTCTATATGATCTTTGAAAAGTGGTCACTCTTGTAACTGGATTGTGATCATGGAAAACATTAAAAACCTGGTTAAAGAGACTTCCATATTTATTAGAAAACAAAAAAAAATCAGGTTGTAGCATTAGGGAAAGAAAATGATGATTTGATGTGATCGTTGATGGAAGTCAGGATATCTGTAGCTTGTTAAGATCTAAAAGGAGACAGTACATAAGTGCACACCAGTCACATAGTAACAGAAAAGGCTCAAAGCTGTTGTGTGAGTCTGGACTTTTGCAGAGACAGCAAGCTTAGTGTTTATCTTACTAGTAGTAACAGGAGGGTTGTTGTTGCAGATGCTGTAAAGTCATTGATTACTTTTAATTAGGTCAAACTTCAATCACTATTCTTTTTTGCTTTTCTTTGGTAGCTCATACTTCATTTAGCAGTACTTTATTAATGCCCAAGGAAGGTATTCTACTACAAAAATTGTGGATGTTTATACAAGACAGCATAGTTGTAGAAGTCAAAAAAGTATATAAAAAGAATGAAGAGAATGCTCTATCTGCTAAGGAAGCACTTCAGAAATGCATTATACCCTACTGTTATATTCTGTGATATGGAAGATATTTGCAGTAAAGGAAATTAAAAGTTGTCAGTTCTTCTATACTAGCTATATTTAGTGAAAGCAATGTACCTGATAATAGTCAATCTATAAGGCAGATAGATTGATTACTGCACCCAGAAAAACAGTCACACACACACACACACACACACACACACACACACACACACACACACACACACACACACACACACACACGCACACGCGCACACACACACACACACACTACATATCTGAGCAGATAAATTACTCTGGTACAACAGCCACTAGACAGTGAAGCGAAGCATGTATATGTATATATATATATATATATATATATATATATATATATATATATATATATATATATATATATGTGTGTGTGTGTATCAGTATCTATGTCTATATCTATAAACATTCATAAGATGAGCTCCTCAGCCTCAGTGATTCTTCTAAATGCAATTCAATATTTTGTTGTTGCAAAAAAAAAATTCTTATGTTCTTTGTATTACACTATTCACTGCTGCTCTCTAGGGCTAACCCAAGACACCACAATTGCCCAGCACCATAGGAAATCAATGAGTCTCCTCCTTTTGAAGTCCTTCTTAGTGTGGGGTGTTAGTCTCCTAGACACTGACATTGCTAGTATGCTATTAGCAATTTTAAATTTGTGGGTGGTCTTGGATGCAGCTATTTCCTTGCCTTTAATCTCACAGATTCTAGTTTTCCCTAGTATAGGTTTTGCATGTACTTCCAGGTTGTGCTGTCAGGGGCGGTCACACAAATGAAACATTAACACAGTTATGAAGCGCTGATAAAATAACTTAATGTGTAACTAATGAACTGTATTAATTTTCTCCATTCTTCAAAGAAAGACTGGTGTTGTTACAGCATGATAATAAACTAGAACCTGAGTTTATATCACTGAAATCAATGCCTGTCTACAATGCCACATCCATTATAACAAATTTCTGAGTCTAATTTGCAACTTTGGTACTTAACTATAGCATTAACAGTTAACCTTGTCAGTAGCATGGGGTACCTGAGTTCAATTACTGGCTTGGAAAGCTTAATGGCACAACCAGTGAGAATGAGAAGTAAAAATGTGCATGGAAGATGGGCAGGGAATGGAAAATGGGTAAGGAATGGAGAATGTGCAGAGCATGGAAAATGGGTAAAGAATGGAGAATGTGCAGAGAATGGAAAATGGGTAAGGAATGGAGAATGGGCAGGGAATGGAAAATAGGTAAGGAATGGAGAATGTGCAGAGAATGGAAAATGGGTAAGGAATGGAGAATGGGCAGGGAATGGAAAATGGGTAAGGAATGGAGAATGGGCAGGGAATGGAAAATGGGTAAGGAATGGAGAATGTGCAGAGAATGGAAAATGGGTAAAGAATGGAAAATGGGCAGGGACTGGAGAATGGGTAAGGAATGGTGAATGAGCAGGTAGACTGGACAGGGAGAATGGGCATATCTATGCAGGGAGGATGGAGAGAGGTTTTGGGCAGATGCTTCTGCAGATCCTGGATGGAGGCCATGGCTCATAGACAGGACTGCAGCACTGGAGTAGTCAGGGTTCAGAGAAAGGAATCACAGTGTTATAGTAGGCAGGGAATTCAGGAGGTGTGTTCTGTTCCCAGCAGTGGTAAAGGATTTCCTAAGTTTTCACCCTTATGACCTGCCCAATGGTTAAGAAATGTATGAATAACGATGGGGATGGGGATTAGGTCAGATGGAATTCCCCACCAGCTGTAGTATGACAGTGCCTTGCTTGATGTGTCGCACTTTTCATCGGTGGCATGTGCAGTCCATATATCTTGATATGTAGGTAAAGGGAGAAGGGACAAATTATATCAGCAATAGTTAACAATAACTTGGTGGAAAACCATTGTCGAAAACTGAAATAATATCCTTTTACATCTTTCTTAGTTTATTTGGAGTATGCATGTCAAAGGATCTTCTAAATTAATTATAATATTTAACTAATTTCTACCTCAGACTGTCAATATGGCCACAATGGCCATACTTCCATATTTCCCAAAAGGATCTTTGTCACAAATGTAAAATTTACAAATCAACTACTCCCTCACCTAGTGTAAATAACAGGTTTTTAAATTCATGCATAAATAATGACACTAAGCTGTGTAATGGTATTGCTTATGTGATTTTTGTGTTATCTTTTTTATGAGTTTATCAAAGGTCCTAGCAGAGTTTAGAGGGAACATTCCTTCTGAAAGATTTCAAAAGCATTACTATTTTCCATTTTCTATTGTCTTTGGGATAAGTTTGCGTGTTGTTAATTGTTAGGTGCATTTATTACCCTCATCATTGTTTAGCTTGTAGGAGAAGTACACTCCCTCGTATGACACAGCTAGTGAATTGCACCCTTCCTAGGCACACACATAAACAAACATAAACCTACTCACAAATTCCAAGATGATTTTTTTTCAACGTTTATTGACCAGGTAACTGCACTGGAATCAAATGTCCATTTTCTTATGTAACCCAGGAACAGTGTCTGGCAAAGTGACTTGCTGACATACAAAGGAGGCAAATGGAATCGAGCTCTGTACCTTGTTCACAGGGAACACCTTTTTAATACATCAGAGTCTTAGTTCATCACACTAGTAAACAACAATTATATCATACAAGCCCACATTTTTGTGTGGAGACTGCCATTTATTAGTTGCAGGCTGCTGTTAGTCATTCATGACCCACTGTGTTTTATCTAAAAGCAGATACAGTAATACAGTAGCACAATAAATTACAGCTCAGTGTACTGTGCACACAAAGCTGAAAGGATTCAGTGAAAGTCCTTTGACTTAGTATTGCTTAACTGCTTTAATTGACTGCATTTAAACCCTATGAGAAGAATTATATTTCGTGTCAGTTTGTAATTTTTCTAGTCCTATGGAAGTGGGAATACTTATTTTATTAGATATGCTAATTGCAGGTTAATTAGCTGCAGACATTTTGGTCATATGTACATACTTTTCAATAGTCTTTGTTTTAGCCCTTGTCATGCTCTGACCCCCCCCCATTTTATACAGGCAGTTGCATAGTCACAGCCCTGTGTCACTGAGTTGGTGGATTGTACTGCTGTACACATCCTTTTATTTCCTCCACCTATATACCACATCCTTCCCTTGGTGCCATAAAACTTAATATGCCCATCACACAGTTCACAGGCAGAAGAGTAACTTCTCCTGTCCTTGTACTGTTTTCCCTGACAAGAGTATCCCCCTGCAGCTGGAATATAACTGTCATGTCCTTATGCTGTGTTCCCTGCCACAGTATCCTCTGTCTATGGCTGGACATATAACTGCCTTGCCCTTGTGTTGTGCTACCTCATCTACATTTACTGATAGTTATTTTTCCCTGTTGTTATATTCTACCATGGGCATTTGGTGCAGTGCAATGCAGTGCAGAGGCACATTACAAGGTGTCTCACCACCCTTCACTATACCTGTGTCAAAGGACAATGACTTCCTCTATGAAAGCCTCATTCTTGACTTGCTCATCTTAATGTGGTCTGCTGCAATAGACTGCACTTTATATTATTCTGCAATGGGCCATATAATAAGACAGTTAAGCTAATAAGAGAATTGAGTGTGATTGTCTCTGAATTGTTACCACAATACAGTGTGCTCTCACACCCAGTCAAGTACTACTGTGCTCGTCCTAGTGAGACATGTACACACTGTGCTCATTAAGTCCATAGCAGCGTGATATTGCAGAAAGCATACAGCAGTGTGATATTGCAGAAAGGATATTTTCACTTGCTCTCCTTTGCTACCATATGATGTATATCTTGCAATGTCGTAACTTGCAGCCATGTACACAGTATTATCATTTTACTCTTCATGTGGACCTGATATGTGGACATTTCCTCCTCAGGTTATGGGTACAGCAGTTTTCCTGCCTGAAATGTGAGGGAGACACTAAGATTTTCTTTACTTCTTCCAAAGGTACATAGAGGAATCTCAAGTGGGCCATTGTAATAACCAATTGTATAAAGTAGATGCCTGCCATGAGATTTCCAGAACATTCTGGTGACAGTGCAGGCACAGATACAGAGATCTGCAGAAGCATAACCCAACCTTGTTTATCCAGTTAGATACAGACTTTAGGAAAAGCATGGCAACTTTTTACTATAAGTATTTTATATCAACACTTTTTGACTGCTGTAGAGCTTCTTTTCTTTTAACAGATCAATTGGCGGAGTAAGTTCTTCATATTTTCTTTTCCAACAAGATCAGTGTACAAACTGAAGAAGGAAGCCTACCTCTAGAGGGATGAATGCCTCTAAGATTTATGCATTAAGTTTACTATGTATATTATTGCAATGCGAAAAATCAGTTCTGTTTGTACCACCCGTGTACTAATGAGTTATGTTGTTTTTCTTTGTCCTTTTTCTCATCATACAAAGTCCATTTGTGGTGCAGACAGAGGATTAGAAGCAAGCAAGTAGGTCTGCACCAGCTAATATATCTGCTAATGGGTCTCCATTGATTACCAGGTCAATCTGTCAGCAAGAAAGTTGAGGGTGCACTGTTGAAAATGACATGGAGGCTCACTGTTGGCCTCTTTGGCCATTAATTAGAAGGGGTTGTGGCTCCTCTTCTGTGACTGGTGTAGAGATATCCCATATGATCACCAGTGTCAAGTATTCAGTCTATAGTATTTTAGGTGGGTGGGCAGTTTGAAACCAGGATAGACACCATGAAACACCCCCAGGAATGGATGGTGGAGTCAAGCAATAGACATTCCAACCACCAGAGTAGACCCTGCTCATGGCATCAGCCACGGAGTTAACTGATGTCAGGGTAGGCTATCCTCTTGGCAAGATTGGTATGCCACCTATACCTTGTTGTCACTCTATTATGTGTCCATACAGCTCCTGTCTCTGTCTGAATTTTATGTTTTTTGTCTACCCCATTTGCCTTCAGAATTCCCTCCAGCCATCCCACACAGACTCCTCATTATATTCTCTACCCACTTATCGTCTTCATCTATAAGGGTGTCAATATCAAAAATAATATGCTCTTGCTCCTCTTCCCACAAACCTATTCTTTGTAATTGTTTCCTGTATATGTTTTCCTCTGCTTGTTCATCTCCTTTTCTACCTTTGCTATCTTCCAGTTTCTCCGAGTTTATATTTATATATTTTAATTTCATTTTATTAAATGAGTGAATAGAGTGGTTAGCAGTCCCTTTTTGGCTACAAACTCATCCACTGTGATATTAATACATGTAAGCAAAGCAATTAACTCAATAAAATAGCCATAGATAGTGCTGAAAAACACCATTCAATATGTATACCATTATGGCAATACAAAATTGTACACTTTTAAATAGGTTTGTAATCTATTAAATCATGCAGCTATACTTAATTATATACTTTGAAAAAATACAAGCATGCATGTACAATATTTACATATTTGCATTTAGTACACTGTGTATTCACACAGAATGATATTTTGATGTAAATGATAACTTAAAAAAATATGTTTGCAGCTTATTGTGCTGATCACCTTTGGCCTGCACAACGTACCTGAATTAAAGTGAGGAGGTACTTCCTTGCTCACGTGAGTGTGCATAGCCTTGACAACCCTTCCTTACCTTTCTTCTGTTATTGATCACATGAAGACAGTATTATAGATATTTTACTGCAGTTCCATAACATGGGTGCTCCCTGGGAGATGGCAGAATTTACTAGGCAGCTATGTTCTTGCAATACCAGAACTATGACAGATTTAATGCATGGCTAAGCAGCTACTGTCTAGATCATACTATTTATCATCATGCCATAGTACAGAAAGTATGTCTGAATCCCACCTTCCCTCCTTGTAGTTTGCATTGCTAATATTTGAATAAAAAGGGCCTGCATACATAGAGGCATTGAGAAGAATTATGTTTCACCTCAAAGCATGGTGACTCAACCACTGACAGGGCATCATGATTCCAAGCAGTAGATTTCAGACTGCATGCTCCTTCTGGGCTACACCTTGCAGTTTCAACAGTAAAGTGCAGAGAAGAAATCCTTTCCTTTCATTCATATGCAGGATGCCTGCTCTGATAAGAATAATCTAAAGGTTTCTCTCCTTGAAGTAAGACAGACATTTCTTAATTTTGCAAAACCTCTGTAATTATGTTCTGGTCTTCCAGAAATTGTACTTGAATTTCTACTAAACTGACCCTTGCCCTGCCTTTTATGTCAATACAGACAAGTTTCACATAGCTGTTTTCTTAGGTTGGTAACACTGTTCTTATTTCAGATCACAAACCATTACATTTAAGCAAGGGATTGAAACACTCAAAGCCATTTTCAGTCACATCATACTTTTGTTGTGGCTTTTCAGAGCCACAGCTCACATTTTATTATTTTTTTATTTTTATTTTATTTATGTTTATTTTTCCTATAGTCTACTTCAGCAAGCAGAGTGAATAATAATTCAACATGGATCATGTGCAATATACTTAAATGTTGAATTGTCTCAGTGTGCATCAGGAACACCAAGAATATACTCAGGCTCCAAAACAACAGCCTATCCTGTTTTTTCTACCTAATGGTGCAGTTTTTATGATGTCTGTAAAATTGTAACATTTTTCCTTGCTGCTAGATTCATGTATTATACCACAGAGAGATAAGCATGGCTGTCAGCTGTTACAGAATGATTTTCAGTTTTTATATGTTGAGATGTGCTACAGTTCCTGTAGCTATACAAACAATCCTTCTGCATCATCCTAAGATTTCCTAACTCTTCCATCTTTTAATGAGGGGTGCATTTGATCTGTGCAGTTTGTCATTGACTAATATTGCATCTAGTAGCATGACACGGACAGGTTTATTTATGTCACCATCACTTTTCTTGGAACTCCAGTAATTTTTGCATACCTGTTGCAATGTCTACTTTTTAATTCACAGACCACAAGTTGAAATTAAATGTTTCTCTGTGACCTTGCGTATCACAACTTCTGAATCTGTACCCTCTGGCTAAAATGTTATATATGCTTCCTACCGTGAGATGCATCATTTCCTTTTTACAACAGTATGCCTTTCATTCACTCAGGTACAAAATAAGAATTTCTTGTTACATTGTCCCTACTTGCATTAGAGTGTCATTATAATTTCTCAGGTCAAATGTTTAAGGACAAAAAACCCCCCACATATTATCAAATGCTGAGACACACTCTGTAGTATAAGCATACGGCAGGGTTTAATATAAACCCTACCAAGACTGAGAGAAGACCTTGCTTGAACCACTTTCCTCTACAGATCTGATTTATTTTTAGTTATGATACCTAGCTCCCATGTCATCTCTACAGCATTAATTTCCTTCACCAGCATCTCATTTTAAGCAAGGGCTTAGGGCTCTGCAGCTCACAGACTCTACCACCTTTTTTAATTTCTCTTGCTTTTCCTTAATTTGTACTGAGTACTGCAGGGCGAGGATTTTCTTTTTCACTAACTCTATAGTCTGCAGTAATAACAAGAAAATGGAACTTATATTAGCCAAAGGCTTCGTCTTTACTTTTATCTTACTTTAATTTTTAAATGTATTGCCATTTTCCTACTGATACCATCAATGCTCTTTACTTGCAAGACTTTGTCAAGTTTTTTTTTTCTCTTTTAGAGTTATCAGTTATCAAAATGTATTTTCTGACTTTCCATGTGAAGCAGTACAAATAATACATAACTAATTCTTTCTGTATCATTTTCACTATTGGTTGTGTACAGTGGAATCAGGTATAAAGCCAAAAAGCAAGACAGAATTAGTCAACCATTTTCCAATGCTCCATTTTAAAGCCTGTTCATATTAATTTAGAACTTTTGCATATTTTGTGCAGTTATTTTTTCTGGCAGGGGTAAATATTTTTAGAAAATTATAAACATTTAATGCTGAAAAGAAGAATCACATTATTATAATATATCAGTTCAAAATATACTACAATTCAACACAGCTTCTTTTGCTGAAAAAGCAGTCAGAGATTAAGAGAGGGACAGACTGAAAGTGTATGTGGGCATGTGTGTATGTGCGTGTTGCCTACTACCAGTTTTAGAGAGCTTCTTATACAGATTTGTCTATAAGATATTTATAAGAATATGAAGAAGTTCTAACATCAATGAATACTGTAATAACGTTTTGATGAGGAAACTGGCAAAACGAGATATGTCATTCTTCCCAGATAGTGGTAATGTGGCCTTTCCTTTGGATATTTGTGGTAAGTGTGTTGCGATGCTCTGATTTTCTAAGTAGTTTACCATCCTTATTTCTCATTTCGTTCTATATTTTTGAAGGATTAGGAAGGCACTATATTTGCTCAGGCACAGTAACCCCAGAATGTGTGTAAGTCCTTATCTATGTATGCTTGTTGTGTGTCCGTATGTGTGTCTGTGTTGATGTGTGGATGTGAATGTGTATGTGTGTGCGCTCGCGCACTGTGTGTGTGTGTGTGTGTGTGTGTGTGTGTGTGTGTGTGTGTGTGTGTGTGTGGGAATGTGTGTGTATATATCTGTGTGTGTTTGTGTGCATATGTGCATGTCTGCCTGTGTATGTGGATATAAATGTCTGTGTGGGTGAGTATGCACTTGTGTGTTTGTGTATGTGTGTGTGTGCATGCGCGCACATGTGTCGATGTGTGCATGTGTGTGTAAATGTGTGTGTGTTTGTGTGCACATGTGCATGTCTGCTTGTGTGTTATGTGTGTGCAAATATCTGTGTGTGTGTATGTGTGTGTGTGTATGTGTGTGTGTGTGTGTGTATTCACAATTGTGTGTCCATGTGTAATGGGTGTACCCTGCAGTATATTGAAAATCAAAGTAGCTTACTTACTACATGAAATTCTGAAGTACTGTAGATCAAGGCTGCATGATCAGAGCAGTTTGATATCACTGTATAAAGTTTACCAGTTGCATATTAAACTATATGTGGTATTCATTTACATTTCAGAAGTTTGTAAAGTATGCCTTATGCTTAGCAAGGTACAATACCTTATTAGCAAATCTAAGGAAACAGATGTTCTCTGAATAATTATTTAAAATGTGTAGTGGTTCATGAATATATACTGATGTAGCAAAATCTTAATAAAATATATAAATAATTTAACAACTAATGTCTTTTTCAGAGCAGGAGGAATAGAGTTCACATAATATGATTAATTTCATGTCTCTGTCTGTTTGGTATGTGTAAGGGGTGAAGCTGTTTTTTCACTTGCATGACATTTTGGCATACAGTGCCTTCTATAAAGTAAAGTTTTTAGAAGCTAGGGTGATGAATGTGGAAAAAAATCTTAACTGCAACATAAGGCTGTCAGACTCACACATCTCATCTGCCAAGATACATCTCAACTGCCAAGATTTTCATAGAATGTCCAGAATTTTGCCTCATATTTTTGGCCTGTTCCTTATAAAATTTGTGGCAAATCACTGGGATGATCTAAGGATTAAAGTCACTAAATAATGACATGCATTTGAATTTCAGATTTGAAATTGTTTGGAAAATGTATGTTAACACAAACCATTACGCCAGCATCTTTCTAAATTTATAAGAGCAATATTTAAAACCTGTCCCTGTTTTTGGGCCATTGTACCCCATTTTGTCAGTATTTGTCCAGATTTCTTGCACTAAGAGGTTAAAAGGTATGGTCAGACCTTTTTGAGAGGTATGGTCAAACCTTTTCTAAAATCAGAGAACACTGTTATCAATATCTAGTTTGAAGAAAAGAATTGGGGTAGATGTACATTCTGTGCCTTATTCAAATAGTAAAGCTATTTTAATTCTGAGAACACATCACAAGCAGTAAGGATGTCTTCTGTATCCATATGCATATCAAGTTCCTTTGGACATTTTTTGGGAGATATCTTACTGATACAAGAGGTGTATTCTTCAGTGATTTTTGAAATGGGATTCATAGTTACTAAGCTAGATGGCGTGGCTGCGGTGGTGCAGCGGTTAGCATTGCTGCCTCACAGCAAGAGGTTCTCCGGTTCAATCCTCGGCTGGGGTGCCTTCTGTGTGGAGTCTGTCTGTCCTCCCTGTGGTCACGTGGGTTTCCTCTGGGTGCTCTGGTTTCCTCCTACATCCCAAAGACATGCTGTAGGTGGATTGGACACTCTAAATTGGCCCTAGGTGTAAGTGTGTGCATGTGTGTGCCTTCTGTGGAAGGTTGGGTCCTGGGCTGGCAACTTGACACTGTAAAACTCCATTGCCAATCATGAGCGGACAGGTGATCCACTGTGCTGACCCCTAACCGGGAAAAGCAGAAAGAAGAAGAAGCTACTAAGCTAGATGAAGCACTCATCTCAAAAGATATGCTTACAGACAAACTCCCTCTGAGGGTAAACCTTACATGTCTCTAAGCAGTTTTGTTTGCATATAATATATAGTATATGAAAGCTTTTCCAAACTTTTCCAAAGATGTGGTGAGGACAGCTATTGTGCTTTACCATTTCCTCATGAAATTCACCTCACAAAACAAATAAACAAAACAAAAAAATGAAATATAGCCACTGAACTTCAGAATATATAGAAACATCAGACAGTTTGTCAGAATAGTTATATGGGTTACTAGCTTTCCATAAGTGAAGTCAGTGTTCTAATATGAATACACTTGTTAACGTATTCGGGTATTTAGGCCAAATACCAGGGCTGACTGTACTAGTCAGGAGTTATGGAAGAAATAGTAATGTGCTCTCAATAATGGTAAATGCTTTAACACCCTATATGATATCTACATGCATATCAGATAGATTTTCAATTATTATTATTAAATGGCCAGATTCAGAAAACTTATCTACATTATGAAAAGTGAATGTGTCATGAGTGGCCATGCACACAATTCAGAAAAATAAGATCCGTAATATGCCAGGCCATACAGCATGGTCAGGTGTGATATATGCTAGTGGCCATAAAATCACATGGTGATGAGCAATATTATTAAAATGAGTTTCTCTATGTATGCTGATGAGGCAAAACTAGATGGTGCAGTGATTCAGAAACCTATAAATACCATGTGATGGAGTTACTCCCATTGTATATTTGAACTTAGCTAAATGCTCACATTCAGACTGAATTAATCGCTATGTAATGTTAGAGGTTGTCACAGCTTTAGTAAAGGTGTATCTACAAGAGGCTCTTATTGCCACTACATTGCCTGATAGTATACAATGTCAACCATTTAGGCACTCCATGAAACTGCCATCATTGACTGCTACCCAGTAAATTGGGATGCCATCCATGAAACTGTGCACATTTGTTGGTCTTATCTGCAGCCCCTTGGGAGTTGTGAAGTTTCTATCCCAGTGGATACTATGGTATGTGCGGCTTTACATATATTAGCTACTGTGTGTATTCAGATACCTACTGGTGACACAGTGGGGTTATCTCAGGTATTTGCTACAAGAATACTACATCAGTTTCTTAATGTCATGCTTCAGCATGTGTGGGAGAACATGTGGTAACCACATACCACAGAGGTGACTGCTAACACCATGTAGGAATTTTATGATATATCTTGTTTCCACTGAGGCACCAAAGGGCCATGCACTGCATCTACTTTGAGATATAAAGTCCCACTTGGTGAACTGGGCATAAGGTTTGGAGGCATAAAGGGAATCACTCCAACTGCCAGGTGGTCTGCAATGTACAGGGTATCATATACAATGTGTGTGTGTGCAGGCTACCCAGGTAATTATCACAACTCCCACATATGTCACATTTGTGACTTGTACCAATGGATTGTGAGGGATGAATTCCCACAGGTGCATTTTATTGGTGATAGCAAACATGCCCTGGAACCATGGCTCATGACACCCATAAGAAATCTATGAAATCAAACAAAGCATGAATAGAACCATGCCCATTTGCAAACAAGAAATACCCCTGAGCACGTGTTTGAGTTAGTGAAGGCATGCCTTTGCTGTCTGCATTTATCTAGTGGTGCCCTGGAGTACAGCATTGGTACATCTGCAAAAATAGTGTCTGCGAGTACAGTTTTGGACAATATTATACTTAGGAAGCAGTTACATCAGTTGGGCACTTGTAGGGCTAGCAGTTTCCAATGTAAGAAACAGTGGAGACTGTGTCACACAAGGAGTCAGAGGGGGAGGCAACACCATGGTGTTGATCATTCCATATAGAAGTGTTTGAAGAATACAGTGACAAGCTGCCAGATTCACGAAGGCTTGCACGGAGTGTACAAGTAGATTAAGACTCCATGCAGCCATCATGTCCGACGAGCGATCCAGGAACAGCTTGTAGGGGTGTGTAAGAGAGCTCCTAAAACATCTCCTACATGGACAGGGCTGGGATATGCAAATTACCACACTTGCAGCCAAAAGGCATACAAATGAGGTAAAGTTGCGGTCCAGGAAGCACAAACCTGTCCGAGTCAGAGCCGTGTTAGCTGTAGAAATGTACTCAGTTGACAACTGAGTACCATTCTGCAAATAGCACAATGGAGCCTTGTCATCTCCAAATAAAGGTTGCATATGGTTGAGGAAGCATGCCAATGGCCAAATATACGGCCATTAGAAATGTTCCCAGACGCAAAATTAAAATAAAAATACTTTTTTTTTCTGCGATTTCCGATGTTTAAGCATAGCGCAGCACCGCGCAAATGGGGTGCGCTAAAAAAATCATAAAATAAGAAAATAAAAGCCACAAACGTGGAATCTATGAAAACTGTTAAATTACAATGTAAGGGAATAGCAGGCTGAAGACAACATGGCCACCGAGTAGGGGTTGCTAAGGGGAGAAGCCCAGTCTAAGACATGTAACCAAGCATTAGTAGGCAATTCTATGTAAATGAGTGTTAGGATAGTGAATCACACTTTTACATAGCAAATGAGCACAGTCAGTGGAGTGTAAGAGTAGGATATGGGGAGAAACCGAGTAGGAGATAGATGACATCACAAGGGGGGTATGTATGAAAGTAGTGAAGCTCATAGGAGCAGAGTGGCATGTGTCAGCTGTCAGACATCATGGAAAGAGGTGTGTCAACAGGTAGGCCAGGAAAAGCCAAGAAATGGAAGGTGTATACTGTGGATAACACCAAAGTTTCTTGCTGAGCTGGTATGCATGCGTGTGCGCACCTGTAAACCCGAGTAAGATAGAGTGCACGAGTGAAAGCTTGAGTACTCGCGTTTAAGCCGGAGTAAGCATGTACAAGGCTGTTTAAAGACCTGTAAGCATGTTTGCGCTGGTGTGTGCGCGTTTTAACCCAAATAAGCAAGTTTTAGTCTGTGTAAGCATGTGTGCGTGCATGTGAGCTGCTGTGAGCATGTTTGCGCTTGTATGCGCATCACTCCCCCCTGAGGAAACAGAAAGGAAAAAGGAAGCACAACAAATAGTAGGAAGCTACCAGGGAATACTAGTAGAGCTAGCAGGTGAAAACAATAAGAATCAGGCAATTACACAGGCAGAACACTAGCCCAGCCCAGCACTTAAAACTCTGCAAACACCAGTGCAGTTTGTTTCTCTCAAGAGACACTGCAACACTGGAGTGAGCTACTAGAAGTGAAAACTGAAAAAGCTTCACTCAGACAAAAAATGCTAGGGGCTGCCATTGCTGTTATAAGGTGACATATGCAACATGCTGAGGGTGGTGACAATGCAAATGCTGCCGGACAACCCACAGTGAGAAGACGGAGAAGAGTGTACAGGCCCAGGGTCACCTACCAGGGGTTACATGAGCTGGAGATAGTGGAGAGTTATAGAGTGGACAGAGCCCTCCTGCAGCAAATTGTTGAGCTGTGCAGGCCACGCCTCACACACAGAACCAACAGAGGGGAACCCATCCCAGTGGAAACCAAGGTATGTGTGTTAGCCTAAGAATATTAGCAACAGGTACCTTCCAGAGACCAACTGGTGATATGATGGAGATATCACAGGCATCAGCATCCAGGATACTGCACCAGTTCCTGGATGCCATGTCAGCACATGTCGGTGATCATGTATATTTCCCCAATTCCTGTGAGGTATTGGCCAGCAATATGCGTCTCTTACAGCAAATAGCAGAATACCCTGAGGTAGTGGGTGCAATAGACTGCATGCATATATGCATCAAAGCACCAGCCGGTGAGCGGGGTAGGGCCTACATTAACCGCAAGGGCTTCCCCTCCATCAACTGCCAGGTCATGTGTGATGCCCAGGGCATAATAATGAATGTGTGTGCTGGCTGCCCTGAAAGCTACCATGATTCCCATATCTGGCATCTGATGCAGCTGTACCAGACATTTGCCAATGGGGACATCCCACATGGTCACTTAGTGGGGGATGCTGGCTATGCACTGGAGCCGTGGCTGATGACACCCATCAGAAATGCATACACACCTGAACAGAAGCGCCATAATGAGGCACATGCACAAACACGAAATGTAATTGAGTGTGTGTTTGGGTTGCTCAAGTCATGGTTCCGGTGCCTGGACACATCTGGTGGAGCCTTGCAATACTCACCAACTACATGTACCCAAATTGTCATGGTATGTGTTATGCTACATAATATGATTCTGCGAAAACAGCTGCAGCAGGACCAGCATAGGCCTGGGCCAAACAGCCCCCCACCATTGCCAAGTCCATCACAGGCAGAGCGTGACTCGAAGGAGGAACAACCTGAGCCTGCCCCAGTAGGCAGAAGGAGGCATGCCCAGTATGCCTTGGCCTTGGCAAAGAGGCAACGCATAGCACATACACTGGCTCAGTAGGAACCCTGGAAATGATACCTCTCTCTGACTCCCACATAAAGTGAAAGGGAAGCCTAAGTTGACACAACCTGCTTTCTAACATGTGCAGGGAGTGTAGTATGTGCATCCGACATAGGCAGCCCTGCAGCACCACCTGAGGCATGATTGCCATGTGTTAAGCAATGTAAGGTAGTGCTAAACAGCATTTACCACCATGTAGTATATGCAAACGATGACCTTGAGTATCATCCTACCCTCACCAAACATGATGCCACAATATGAAGACAAGATGATCAATTACAACAATTGGCTTAAGTATTGGTGTCAGTGAAATGGGATTCAATGCCTGTCAGCCTGGGTTGACATGCTCGACAAGACATGATGCTTCGCTAGGGATGGCTTTCACCTGTCACATGTGGCCTTTTGGATATTGCCAAAGGCTGTTGTCACCCCCATAGTGCCTTTTTTAGGTAAGGCTCAAAAGACAAACCCACCTCCATAGGTATCACAAGGGATAAGAAGCTAAAAGTAATGCTACTCAATGCCAGAAGTCTAAACTGCAAGATGCATGCACTCCAAAGAGAGAATGTTGATATCTGTGCAGTAACAGAAATCTGGTTCAAGGCTCCCAAGAGCACCCTAGCACTAACAGGTTACACCTCATACCATGCTTTACAGCCACAAAACATGGAACAAACTACAAAAGGAGGGTGAGTATCAATATTTGTCAAAGATACCCACACCCCCAGGTTGGTGGCACAGCATGAAGCATCAGAGACTATCCATGTGCAACTAACAGTGGATAAAACCACCTTCCAGTTCATAGCCTGCTACAGACCACCCTCCTAAACCCAGGAACCACACTTGGCTGACTGTGGAACACATGAAAATATGAAGGTCTCCCCAAACACCATTATAGTGGGCAACTTCAACTATCCAAACATAGACTGGGAGCATTACCCTAGCTGCAACACCCTAGCCCAAAGGTTTCTAGAATTTATAAACTCAAATGCTATGGAACAACTTGCTACCACTCCCACAAGAGGAGAAAACATACTGGACCTGATCATCACCAACATGGGGACTCTATGCCCAAGACCAGAAGTGTATCCCTCACTGGTAAGATCAGACCATAGAGTAATCTCAATGGATATTCCCATGGCCAGAAAACCACAGTGAAAAATTTTCACTAAAGCAAATGTCACACTCCTCAAAACCGAGGTGGAATCCGTCACAGCCCCTGTGCCTGTGGAAAATACGGCCCAGACCTCAGAACCCTTTATAAACGTATTCTATGAACACCTTCAGGAATGCATGGATCATGCAATCCCAAATAAAACCAAGATCCAATCCTCCAAAGGCAGGCATCCTGTCTGGTGGACCCCAGCCATAAAAAAACATACAATACAAGGAGGAAGCTACCATATGATAGAGCAAAATCCCAAAAAGAGAAGGCATCTCTGATCAGTATTATTGAAAAACTACGGCCACACATAAAACCGTCTAAGGCCATCTTTGAGATAAAAATTGTACAGGACACTAAGGATAATCACAAGGCTTTCTTTAGTTATGGTAGGAACCTGGGTGGGCATTCCCAGATATGCTCAGAATTAGTCCAAAATGACAAACAATACACCAAACCCACAGACATTGCCAACATCCGAGCTGACAGGTTCAGTGCAAACTTCTCCCCCCCCTCCCCACCAAAAGGGCAAATATCTATCCCAGCAGATTGCTGGCCCCCTGACATCCTCAGATGCTCAGGTAACAGCCAGCCTCTCCAAAGCAAAACACACAGCATCAATGGGACCAGACAGTGTCCTGGGCTGTGTCCAACATGAACCCCAAGAAGAATTGAACACAAACATAAAACCACTGTTCAATCTCAGCCTTACCACAGGATATGTACCCAAAGAGCAGTGTACAGCAACAGTGGTCCCTCTCCACAAAGGTGGTGCCTCAATGGATACTGCAAACTATTGCCCCAGAAGCCTGACTAGCTTGGTCTGAAAAGCTATGGAAAGGATCATCATGGACCTCAGAAATAAAGATATTGGGGACCTACAGACACTGGATCCTACCCAGTTTGGATTTGTTAAGGGCAGATCCTGCCTCTTAAACCTGGTTGAGTCATTTGAAACAGTCACCAAGGCCATTGACGAGGGGAAGGTGGTCGACACAGCCTACCTGGACCTTGCAAAAGCCTTCCATACAATTCCCCACTTGGTCATTATAGATAAGCTCACCAGCTTCAATATAAACCCCTATGTCACTAGATGGGTTGCAAACTGGCTCAAGGACAGAACCCACATGGTCAGAAATGCTGGAGCCATGTCGGACCCCAAACCAACTACAAGTGGCATCCCACAAGGCTCAGTCCTGGGACCTCCCTTGTTTGGTATATATTTCTCGGAGGTACAGGATAACACAGAAGGACTGTGGCTGAACAAGTTTGCAGATGACTGCAAACTGGGCGCCATAATTGACCCTCCAGCTGACACAAGCATCCTACAAAAGGGCCTCATAGAAACAGACAACTGGTGCCAGAGCCATGTCCTCAAGCTAAACGCAAAAATGTGTATAGTCATCCCCTTTGGCAAAAACTAAGTGCCCACAAATTACAACATAGGTGGTAACCCATTAAGTATGGAAGAAGTGATAAGAAACCTGGGGACCCAAGTTGATAGCAATCTCTCATTTGACAACCACGTGGCCAAAGTGTTTAGAAAAACATTTCATATAGCCCACCTAATCATGACTGTATTCACATCTAGATCAGGGGAGGTCATCGTGCCTCTTTACTCATCCCTCATCAGGCCCATAATTGAGTACAATGCCCCTTGTGGGATGTACCTTATCAGACACCTGCAGTAGCTGGAAAGACCACAAAAGTACCTCACCAGGAGGATCAAAGGGCTCAAACACATGCCATTTGCTGCCCAGTTAAAGAAACTGCAGCTCCACTCAGTGACATACCACTTGCCCAGAGGTGATCTGTGCCTGATGTATAAAGCCATGTCCAACCTGGAGTCAATGGACATGCTGCACCTTGGAAAATCAGAATCCCATCAAGCTACACGCTCAAGAGACCTGAACCTCAGAACTGAAATAAATAGGACATGCTCGAGTGACAGATTCATAACCCAGAGTCTCCCTCCACTCTTGAGTAAACTCCCATTCCAGGTTAGCCAGAGTCCCTCATTGACTCTCTTCAAGAGGAATCTTGATGAGTGGATGGGAGATTGTAGGTTTACCCTGGGTATCACTTCTATGTCACTGTTAGACAGAGGCACAGTATACTAACCTTGAAAAATGTCATGGCAAACTCCACTTAAAATGTGTGTTGAAAGCCAAACACACTCTGGCTAGGATTATAAATGCCCTAGGGCAGATAGCCTAGTATGAGCCTATGAACAGAATCACACACACCAACTACTGCAACTGTGGTCAATGTGGAGTAATGTTTGGCAATGTCCACCCAAGTTGGTGAATAAACAGCAATATTGGACAAGCCTGGTTTAAGTAGGCCATAGCTTCTGGCTAGGATTATAAATGCCCTAGGGCAGATAGCCTAGTATGAACCTATGAACAGAATCACACACACCAACTAGTGCAACTGTGGTCAATGTGGAGTAATGTTTGGCAATGTCCACCCAAGTTGGTGAATACACAGCAAAGTTGGACAAGCCTGGTTTAAGTAGGCCATAGATGAACAAAATGAAACATGCTCATAGTTGCCCAACTGGCACTTAACCAATCTGGTCTGCTCAGTATGAACATTTAAAGCAGTGATGGGACTCAAACCCATGATACTGTGCACCATAGTGAAAGTACTGAACCAGTACACTATGACAGTATTCAGCCAGTATGAAAGAATGTTGACATGTCTTTGCAAACTATCCCATAGAAACCCTGCAGGCACAGCACAATCCCTGTTGAGTAATGACACAAAAGAGTCTGGCAGTAAGAACACAACATGACTTCCAACACACACAGTATAAATGTCAGTATTGGTCATGTTCACACACAGCCACAAATGTAGTGGACTTCAGATCACAACATATGGAAAGGTCATACTGGGCATGCTCACACACTTGGATAAATGAGACATATGTCAGGCAACAAACCATGGAAAGCCTGAACTGGGCATGCTCACACACTTAGGCCATGTCTGAGTATAGCAGTCGGCCACACATATCTGACAGTTGTATGTGTTAAGCCAGGAACCTCCCACGATACAGCAATCTGCCCTGTGCACACAGATAAATGACAACAGACACATATATTAATATACTGGAACCCTGTCATGATGAAACATGTTATGCAGATACACAAGTTGTTCATAGAAACTGGGAAATCTACGGCAATAAAGACCTGCAAACAGTATCAGCAACAAATATTGTGCATCCCCAACATAAACATAGGTGCAGAGGTCGATACTAGGCTGTCTGCCCTAGGGAATTCATAAGCCTAGGCAGAGTGTATTTGGCGTCCGCCTCCCCAGTAGAGTAGCCTACTCTGCCTCTGTAAAGTAGGTCACAGAAGGCACCCTTTAAGGCTAGTTTGCTGTGCCTCTGTCAAGCAGGGACACAGTGGAGATCCCAGGGGTGAATTTGCAATTTCCCATCCATACGGCTGGATTTTTCTGGAAGAGGGTTGGCGAGGGGCTATGTCTAACTTTAATTGGAATTCAATTCCAGAGTGAGGGGAGCCTCTGGGTAATGAACCTGTCCCTGCAGCATGTCCTATTTAGTTTTGTGCTGAGGTTTAAGTCCCTGGAGTGTGTAGCTCTAAGGGTCCTGGATGTTATGAGGTGGAGCATGTCCATTACTTCTGGGTTTGACATGGCTGTGTACGTCAGGCATAGATTACCTCTGAGTAGGCGTTAAGCAACTGAGTAGAGCTGGAGATCCTTTAGTTGAGCTGCGCAGGACATCTGTGTGTAGCCCATGATCCTCTTGGGGAGGTACTGTTGTGGACACTGTAGTTGCTGCAGGTGTTGGGTAAGGTACACCCCAAAAGGGCCATTGTAGTCAAACATTGGCCTGATGAGTGACTAGTAGAGGGCCACAATGACCTCCCATGATCTACATGCAAACCCCCATGTGATAAGGAGGGCTATATAAATGTCTTTGCAATGACTCTGTCAATGTGATTAGCAAAGGAGAGGTTACGATCTATATTGGTCCCCAAATCTGTAAATACATCTTCTGTACTTAATGGATTACCACTTATGTGGTGATTTGTGTGTACCTTGTTTTCCCCAAAGGGGATGACTATGCAGGTCTTAGCATTTAGCATGAGGCCATGGCTCTGGCAACAAGCATCCATCTCTGGTAGACCCTTATGGAGAAAGCATGTGTCAGCTGCAGTGTTGCTTATGGCCCCTGGTTAGCAGTCATCTGTGACGTTTGTTAGACATAATCCCCCCGTGTTAGTCTGAACCTCAGAGAAGTACATACTGAACAGGACAGGTCCCACAACTGAGCCCAGTGAGACACCAGTTGTAACTGGTCTGGAATAGGACATGGCACCTGCAATTCTGACCATGAGGGTTCCATCCCTGAGGCAGATAGCAACACATCTAGTGATATAGGGGTTGATATTTAAGCTGGTAAGCATATGTATGATGCCTGAGTGGGGTATTGTGTTGCAGGCTTCTGCAAGTTACTGGTAGACTGTGTGAACTACCTTGCCCTCATCCATGGCTTCAGTAACCATTTCAAAGATATGAACTATGTGTAAGAGGCAAGATCTGCCCTTAAAAAAGCCGAATTGTGTATGATCCACTGTCTGGAGGCTCACAATGTTTTTGATTATGACTTCCATGATAATACGCTCCATAGCTTTTTCTACCACACTAGTCAGGCTTATGGGGTGATAGTTCCTGTGGTCCGTTGTGGCACCACGTTTGTGGAGTGGGAGCACTGTATCTGTATGCCATTCTCAGGGTACATGTCCTGAAGTAAGGCTAAGTTGGAACAGTGACTTAATGTGAGTGTTCAGTTCTACTCAGAGCTTATGTAGGACACAGCCTGGGACACTGTCCGGTCCCATACATATGATGTGTTATTTGCTGTTTTGAGGGCACCTTTCACCTGTGCATCTGTGATGTCAGGGAGGTTACATTAATTTGGTATGGGCATCTGTACCCTTGGGGGGGTAAGTGGGGGGGCGTTTGTGCAGACTCTGTCTGCCAGGGTGTAGGCTATGTCCGTAGGTTTGGCATATGTTGTGCTGTTATGCAACAATTCAGAGCATATCTGGGTTTTTTCCTCACATATTCCTGACATAACTAAAGAGGGCCTTGTGATTATCTGTAGTGTCTGGTCAATTTCACTGTCAAAACGTGCAAGTGATGATTATATGAGGGATTGAAGTGTCTTGCCAATACTGTTCAGAGATGTCCTCCCTCTGTGGGATATTGCTCTGTTATGTGGTAGCTTCCTCCTTCTGTTGTACAGCTTATATATGGCCGGGGTCAACCAGACAGGTCTCCTGTTTTGGAGGAGTCATGATTTTATTTGGGGTAGCATGATGAATGCATACCTGCAGGTGCTCATGCAATGCGTTTGTAAAGGATTCTGCAGATTGGGCAGTATTATCCTCCAGCACGGGGCCTTTGAAGTATTCCACCCCAGTCTTCACAAGTGCAAAGTCTGCTTTTGAGAAATTCTTTACAGTGATTTCCTTGGCTGGGGGTGGGGACGGGATATGGATGTCCATGGAAAGTTGTTTATGGTCTGATCTTAACAATGAGGGTTCTACCTCTGGTGTGGAACATAGAGTCCCCATGTTGGTGATGATCAGGTCCAATATGTATTCCCCCTTGTGGGTGTGGTGACTGGTTTTGCCATAGCACATGGTTCCACAAATTGTAGTGGCTGTAGGGTGATGTTGTTGAGGGCCTGAGTAGTATCCCCAGTCAATATTTGTGTACCTGAAGTCAACCACTATAATGGTGTGTGTGAAGACCTTCATATCCTACACTGTTCCCAGGAAAGCCGAGTGTGGTTCCTGGATATGGAGGGGTGGTCTGAACTACACACCAAACCAAAAGGCAGTTTTGCACAATGGTAGTTGTATATGTATGGCCTGTCATGCTTAGTGCAGTGGTACCAACCCAGAGGTGTGTGTATCTCTGATGTATATGGACACCCCCTACTTTTGTTGTGTGTTACAAGTCCTGTGGTCATGAAGCATAGTGTAGAACGTAACCTGGCAGTGCCAGTGTGCATATGTGACCGTGAACTAGGCGTCTGTTAATGCACAGATATTGTTATCCCCCATACTGAGGGATAGTAAAAGATGTACATTCCTCTTTGGAAAGACTGATGATGTCAGCACCCTATAAATACAGCAGGAGAAGAAAAATCACCCAGTAATGCGAATAGCGAGCTGCGCTAATGCATCTCTCTCAAGTATCATAACATAGTTAGATAGAGGTTTAAATCTTGCAAATGCTGTGTGTGTGGGGGGGCAGGGGGGTGTATGTGTATGCAATTCTCTGTGAAAGGAAAGGCCTTTCTGAAGACTGGGATAACACACTAAAGGATGTACATTCCTCTTTGGAAAGACTGATGATGTCAGCACCCTATAAATACAGTAGGAGAAGGGAAATCATTCAGTAATACAAATAGCACGCTGCGCTAATGCGTCTCTCTCAAGTATCATAACATAGTTAGGTAGGGGGTTGAATGCTGCAAATGCTGTGTGTGTGGGGTGGCAGGGGGGTGTGTATATATGCAATTCTCTGTGAAAGGAATGGCCTTTTTGAAGACTGGGATAACACACTAAAAGATATACATTCCTCTTTGGAAAGACTGATGATGTCAGCACCCTATAAATACAGCAGGAGAAGAGAAATCCTCCAGTAATGCGAATAGCGTGCTGTGCTAATGTGTCTCTCTGAAGTATCATAACATAGTTAGGTAGGGGTTTGAATCTTACAAATGCTGTGTGTGTGGGGTGGCAGGGGGGTGTGTATGTATGCAATTCTCTGTAAAAGGAATGCCCTTTTTGAAGACTGGGATAACACACTAAGAGATGTACATTCCTTTTTGGAAAGACTGATGATGTCAGCACCCTATAAATACAGCAGGAGAAGGGAAACCATCCAGTAATGTGAATAGCATGCCACACTAATGCGCCTCTCTCAAATATCATAACACAGTTAGGTAGAGGTTTGAATCCTACAAATGACATGTGTGTGTTTGTCAATGTGTTGTGTGATTTGCTTTTATTATTGTATGACATATTATTATAACAGTAATTTCAATGCACACATCAGGTATGTGTGTGCCACATACAGATATGTACCTGTGACCTTTAATAGTTCATATGTGTGAAGCCTGCCTCATATGATTACAGTTGTTACCTTTGCCAGCATGTGCCGCAGCTTCCCAGACCTTAGGCCATACATGTATGTTGGTGACAATGCAGGCTACTGCAGTGATCTGTGTCCTAGGCCAACTATGTGACACACACCCATGAAAGCTTTGATAGATTAATGTGGGTGAGGGTTCATGTCTGGAGTATATGTCAGACATGTTAAAGCACAGCAAAGTCTGTGAGTGATGGACATCCAGTGTAGGTGTATGGCAACTGTTGCCGATATGCATACAGACACCTTCTTGCTTAGGTGATACACCGAGGGACTGCAGAATACCTTTGGAAATCTGAATATCACAGGATAGACAAGATAACACTTGTCCACATGTACACACCATTACCCGTTCTAAATGATGGGTGCTACCACCTACATGGTACTGTTGGAATACTATGTTAACTACATGCCGATGACAATGCTACAGTTGCATTATAGCAATACAGCATGGCTTGGGCAACAGGTATCTGTCTGTATGATACCCTTGTGGTGATTAGGTGTGTCATGTGTAGAATGCATTGTAGGCCACTGTATGCATTTACAGTCATGGATGGACATATCTGTAGTGTGTTGACATGTATGTGAGACTGCTATATGCCAAAGAGTATTGTTCCCAGGGATGTGTGGGGCTCAGTAAGAATGGCTACTGGTATAGTGTAGTACTGCAGGGATATCAATGACACCAGGTTCCTACATCTGTGTATCAGTTGAGGAGACACCATGTAATGACCATGGAATGTCAGGCTATGTAGGCTGTGTATAGTACCAGAATACAGACCATTGACATTTGGAAACCGTATCAACCACAGCATACTGTCAAACCATGTCATGTTCCATGCTAACCATGTTCACAAATGTACACCTGCAACTCTGTGCTGCAAACATCACACATGTACTGTCCACACCCCAACACATGCAGGCACAGGTACACACAACAGGCATGTGGCACATGTGCAGACAGTACACTTTGGGAATTAACACTGGTGTATAAAAAACTACAATGACAATCATAGTTAATGCATCATGCATGCTCGAATATACCCACAACGATATCATTACACTGTACTGTTAACAACATGATATTATTACTACAGTGCTATGTAGTCACCCTGTGCATCAGCACCATGCTATCCTGTTCCTGCATCAATGTTACAGATGGCACGAGGTGGCACAGTTTCATCATATGCACAGGGTGTGTACTTGGTTTGCCAGAGTCTGCCATTGACACATCCAATCGACATGTATGTGTGTGTGTGTGTTAGTGAGGGACAACAGTACAACATTGGGCAATGTTGATGCGATGTGTGTGTGTATGTGTTAGCCCTAGGTGTTAGCATTATGTGTGTGTGTATGCTTACACACAGTTCCACCATATGGCTGCCATATACGGGTGTTTGTGGACAGCCACAGACTGTACCTGCCAGGTCATACAGATCACTCTCTCTGGCCACAGACACAGTACCTGTGCCTGGCAGGGGTGCTAAGGACAGTATCAGGTACTAAGCCATACTAGGTACTGTCATCAGAAGCAGTGGGTTGTTGACTGGACACATGTCCCTGCTGGGACTGTCCAGAGCCACGTGCACGTGGTCTTCTAGGACGGTGTAATGACAGCACAGACCCAGCATTGCTGGGGCTGGTACTGGCACTATGGGAGCAGCTGCGGGTTTGTTGTTGTCTGCAATGACTGCCAGCTGATGATGTTGCTGGCATACGTCCACGTCAATGCCTCAACCGTCCTGCACTGTCCTGGATCCTGGACATGTAGTTGTGGAAGAGATTTAATGTGTCCCCCCAACATCTATCAATGACCTCGCTGATATTACGGATGGCAGCCGCAACGTCATGCATAGTGTCATTCATAGCGGTGTGATGTGCTCTAAGCTCCCTCAGACCCTGTCTGGTGTACCGTTCCATACATGCCTGTGCCTGCATTACAGCCCAGAACATAGCTGAGGTTGAAAGACCTCTGTGGGCATGTCTGACAGGGGCAGTACGACCACGGATGCTCCCACGAGAACCCCTGGACATCTGCCTGTGTGGTACCATGTCAGGAATCTGGCCATGGCTGCTGTGAGGGGATGCATATGCCAATGATACCACACTACCCTGGTCAATGCCCACTGTATGCTGTCCCTCAGATAAGGACTTTGGTGACAATGGATGTATCGGCAGGATGATTGTGCGCATTGATGGGGTTGACTGCTGTGTAGTGTCGATTGGCTGACCAACGACAGACCCTGTCACACCTCCCTGTGCCATTACACATGTATCATCATTATCACTATCCCCAGCAGTGGCTTCAGGTTCCCTGCTGCACTCCACCAGAGCAACATCAGAACCTGTGAGAGGAAGATAGGAAACACAGTTTACAAATGTGTACACGATGTTAGCAACATGCACACATGCACACAGGTGCACATGCACACAGGAGCACATGCACACATGCGCACATGCACACAGGCACGCATGCACACATGCACACAGGCGCACATGCACACATGCACACATGCACACAGGCGCACATGCACACATGCACACAGGCGCACATGCACACAGGCACACAGGCACACATGCACACAGGCGCACATGCACACAGGCACACAGGCACACAGACACACTCTTCAGTACAGCAGATACAAACACAGACACACCTGAAATCCAACACATACACAATACTGTTTGTGGGTGGGTGACAGTATCACAAGGAAAAACATCACTGCACACGTGTCAGCATGCAGATTATGTGTTGCACAGGAACATGCAGTGCAAGTGTAGACAGCCCTTGTTAACAACAGTATACGTGTACTTGATGGTTGTGTGTAGTTGTGCAGTGATTGTCTCCACCCTTGGACACAATGTGTACAAGGACATAATGTTGCGGAAGTGTTACAAGCTGTGGGTGCATATATTTGCACACACACACACAACACTTGACGGTGCTATGCAATAACTGCTATGTGCACTTTTGTGGTCAGTGGAACTGGATGTGGTGTAGTAACGTAAGCCATGATCAACATGCTTCTTGTGGTCAGTCAACAATAATAATGTGTGCCAGACAGGCAGCTAGCATGCTGTACCTGAAGTGCAGTAACATGACTATATCCACAATTACACAGCCATTTGTTACATGGGTATGTAAGGTGGCCAATAGTGAGCATTGCCTAACATGAATGTATTATTTGTTCAAGACTGTTGCACAAAGACATGGTAGGCCTCTACCCCTGAGGTATATTATGTGTGCTGTGTAGAGGATAAGTGGGATACTGAAGGGTGGCCATACATCAGGTGTCATAATTGGACATGTGTAGCAGGCTAAGGTGTAGTGTCTATGCCAAACATGTGTGTGTTGTGTACATGTGTATCAGGTATGTCTATACAATGTCCAGTACTGTGTTGCCACACATGTGTGTCATGCTCTGTGTATTGCATGTGAATGAGGCAGCTACTGAGAATAATGGGATATGCATAGTCTCACAGCAAACATGCACAGCATGCATTATGCGTAGGTGTTACATGTGCACACACTACACCACCATATGGCATGCACATGTCATTAGCAATAGTATTGTTATTACACACTCAGCAGCATGGATTGGCTGCCATGCTATCACTCCAGAGGGACCTGCAAAGATATGACAGTGATTGCCAGTGGCCACAACTGTGCCATTGATACTGTGAGTATGATAAAGTACAGTAGTACAACAGGTGGCTTTCACCGGTGTACAGATTATGCTCAGAATATCAATCTTGCAGAAGAATAGGCAGGTTAACAGCTACACACACAGTACATATCTCACACATGCATAAACTACCAGTACAGAGAACAGTCGACTACAGATATGGCATGTTACCTGCACACTCCATTTCAACATGCTGGGTGGCTTCAGCCTCCATGATGACACATGTTTGTGGATGTTGTTGTTGTTGGCCTGGAGCCACAACACTTAGGAGGTGCTCCTCCACACTGGTGAGGGGGGAGGTGGATAGATACCCCACCACCTGTGGCAAGCTGTTGTCTGTGGATATCAGATGCACTCTGCTGGATATGTCTAATTAAATCACTGCAGTGATGGCGTACCTGCTCATATGTCCGGTTATGCATACCTATGTCATTTACCCGACGGACAGAAACCCTCTCGTGCTGGTTCTGGCTGGTCCTGGAAAACAGCACAGAGAAATTCTGCACCAGGCTCTGGTGAATCTCCTGATCCTCTGCTGCTGTATAAGGTGGGTTATGCTGATGCATCAACACCCTGGAAGGAAAAGAAAAATATGTGAGCAAGTCATGTGGCACACTTAATATTCTAATGTACTGATATCACTTAACTGCCATATGTAGCATCTATCTGTCTATCAGGGGATACACATGTTCAATACCACATATCAGTGCTCAGCCCACAACTGTCTGACAGTGCCTGCCACACTCCATACAACAAACTAGTATACACCAGCACTCAGCACACTGTTTGGGATACAATGCACAACCTCACACTGGAGGTATGTATCAAGCTAATGGATGAAGAATATTGTCATCCCATGCAATGAATGCAATGCACATTTACAGTTTCAATGGTAATCCACCCTAGTCTTTGATGCCATACCCCTACCTGACATATGTGCACAGTTGTTAATATAGCCAGCATACTGCTGTCACAGAGTATACATGCTGCCAGGTACACACACGTACCCTGTAACACACATGTGATTGCGGCCATGGTACAGGCATCATTACACACACATTACACATGCATACAACACACAAATGCATGACGACACAGATGAGCATTAACTGTGTACCTTATAGTACTGTGTGCCCCTACTTACAGATACCTATGCATGAGGTATGTAATCTGTGCAAACTACAGGAAACACACCAGACAGTGTTACCAGGAAATGTGAACATACACCATACTGTAGTGTTTAGGCCTACAACTTCAGGTAGTACAACAGTTCATATGTGAGCTGGATTCAACAGCAGTACCACTTACTGAGCATACATGTATTGCTTCTGCCTACGATGGGACACCGCAGTCGTACACAGGGAACTATAGCACAACATATGCCAATCTACTATGTTTGCATCCCAATAACTGACACATCTTTCTCTGGCCTCACACCTATGACACAAACTACCATGACAGACACAAACTCATGCTAAGCTATCACACCTTTACAGACCTTGCACACAGTCAGTGTCACACTCATTCAACTTCACATAGCTGGTATTGCACTGAGTACATGTGTGTGTGCATTGTGCCATAGGTAGGTACTATGCTATTGAACCTGGGCCTAGGGCAGCCTAGCCATATGCTACCCTGCCCTTTGGGACACATGTAATGTGATTTTACTTGCTCCTGTGAAACGGTTACACAGAGGTGACTCACAGGGCATATTACCTATCTCCATAACATTCATCAGGGGTATGTATGACATCTACTAATAAGGAGACTTGTTTGTTAATGCTGGGTGGTTAATCCAGGGTATGGCATATTTGTGTATAGAAACCTGTACCTCCAGCATGTGCTGTTTAGTGCAGTGACAAGGATTAGGGCCCTACGTCATGTAGGCTGGACAGATTGTGAGGTGTTGCCATGATGGTTGGCCGACTGGTATGGGTGTGACATAACTCTGTATGTCCAGCAGTGGTAACCTCTGTGTAGGAAGTATGCAAGGCACTCTAGCTGTGGTTTTGTGAGTCAGTCTGCATAGGGAATGTGTTTGAGGGCGTTATCAGTCTTTGTTAGGTATGTCTGTGGCCTTTCCACTTGCTGTAGTTCTCATGGGAGGTACATACTGCATATGACATTTTGAGGTGTAGAGGGGCACACTGACTTACATTTCCCTAGCTGACACACCTTTTGTGATGACACGTACCATGTACAGGGATTACAAGACTAGTGTGCCACTGTGGATATCAAACGGGAGACTATTTTACACCTGTGTCCCATGTTCCCTTCTGACACCTCCAGTGGTAGGCAGGCAACCACCTATGTGGTAGTTAGTGGGTAACATGTTTTGGAATGGGGTATGGTACTGCAGTATCAACACTGGTGTTAAGTCCATGCCTTGGTCACCAGTCACCTGTTGCAGTACATCTGCCCCCATGTCCCCCTCTCTCACTCTTTCTTTATATATATATATATATATATATATATACATACACATATAAATATATATATATCAATATATACATATCAATATATATATATATATATATATATATATATATATATATATATGTAAATATATATACATATCTACATATATGTATATATATATATATATATATATATATATATATATATATATATATATATATATATATATATATATATATATATATATATATATACACACACACCACTCTATATAACCATATATATATATATATATATATATATATATATATATATATATACATATCTATAGACATTCATATCTATCTGTATATATGTATGCATCTACATATATATCTGTATATGTATGTATCTATTATATCTATATGTATATATATATATATTCTATTTATCTATTTATATATCTCTATCTATCTATACATACTTCTCTATCTATGTATATATATATATATATATATATATATATATGTAGATATATATATATATATATATATGTAGATATATATATATATATATATATATATATATATATATATATATATATATATATATATGTATATGTATATATATGCACACACACACTTCTAAACATCCATTGCTGTACATATACATGCACATGTAGGCACATAGACTGCCCACCTTTCATGGAGGGAATATTACTTCTGAAACAGTTGTGAGACATACCATTCTGTAATGATATTGCACAGTGTTGTGCAGAATGTATTATGCTGTCCTCAGGCCGTATAGCTGTAGCAGGCCTCACTGGCTCAGTCCCACAGAAGTTCACCAACACATGACATATACCTGCACTGCATGCTGTTTTCAATGCCACACACTACAACCTGCATTGATATGTGCACATAGCAACCTTCAACTACATATGTATGTCCAGCCTTCACTAACAGTTGCAGTATGTCCCTTGCCCTATGCACATCTGCATATACATATAGATACAGACTGCTAACACATATGGAGGGTTCACAGTATGTAGATTATTAGATTATGTAGTTTACATTACCTTTGTCTCTGACAGCTTTTTTCTTTTGGCTTGCTGGCTGGCTTGCTTGCTGGCTTGCTTGCTGGCTTGTTTGCTGGCCTGCTTGCTGGCCTGCTTGCTGGCTTGCTTGATGGCTTGCTTGCTGGCTTTTTTTTTGGTTTCTGCCTCTGTCTCTGTCTCTGTCTCTATCTATATCTATATCTATATCTATATCTATCTCTCTCTCTCTCTCTCTCTCTCTCTCTCTCTCTCTCTCCCTCCAGTTGCTGCAATGATATTATTGCATGTGTGGACTGGCAGTACAGGCTGCTTTTGTAGGTATCTGCACATGTGCATGTGATGGCCTCTGCACCAATTGGTGGCCAGCATTTAGTAATTGCATGCAGCCTGCTGTGTGGTAATTGCAGTTCTCACTGTGATTTCAGGACACTGCTATAAAATGATAGGTTAGGTAGGCGTAGGCCTTTCAGTTTTGCAAGGTGGGGACCATGCTGGTTTGCTGTGGACACTGCTGTGCCATTCAGAAGGTTGGTATATCTCTCATATCTGAGGCTGTGTTGTAGCCACTGAAATGCATGTTGTACTGAAACCTGATTGTTGCTTCTTCCAGTGCACTCTTCTCAGTGTGTATGTTAACTCACACCTGCTAATGCTAACACTGTTTACATGGGAGTATGTACTTTCCTGTGGGATTTGTGGATTAACTGGCATACAACAATAGTTCTTGCAATGTGTTGCTATGACTTTTCTATTTTCCATTTACATTCACTCCTTGTAATGCATGATATATTTCTTTCAGCACTAAGTTCTTATATGTTTGCTGTGGCTTGGTGGTACTTCATGCAGTCTGGTGAGCCCAATGTCTGGGGTTTGACACTTACAAAGGTATTTTATTTTGCTGCTGAGCAGTACTGGGGCCTTGTCATACAGAGTGAATAAGGCACTTTTAAACAGTTGTAAGCGGGAAGCAGGAAGTCAGTGGGGACACCAGCTAGGGATGTGCAGGCTGGGTGTAGGGAAGGTCCATAGCTGCACATTTCTCTAACTGCAATAGCTGTACATATGTTTGACATTTGCTGTGACATTTGAAACCTTCCACCCCTGAGAGAAAGGTGAGGACATCTAAGTATATTGTACTAACAATTATGAATATCAGGCACATGCAGTGCTTGTGAACTGCTATACCATCATTAGTATGTTAGATGGCTACATCCTTTGATATTTCTGTGTTGTACTCCTACATAAGGGCATGCTTATGGAAGTAATTCTACAGCTATTCGCAGAGTGTTTAACAGCAGACAGGCTGATATGCCTATGTGTTTCTGACACTTCCATGCCTCAGATACTCTCAGGTATATATTTGACCAACCTCAGGGAAAGGTACATGTCAGTGGGATACACCCGTGATATATTTCAGATATTCTGCAGTTGTGACTGTGGGGTATTTTGAGCATATGTATTACTACACCATTTCTGACATGCAAGTAGTGTCTACTGTAACTTATTGACAGTTACCATTACGTGGGATTCCCCACCTTTCTGCCTACTGTGAGTACATTTCACAGGGAGTCAGTGGGGCACAGGTAACATTTGTTTGCAAATCAGGGACATCTCTGTAAATCAGTCACAGTTGGGAGGTCTGGCCTCTTACCTATTCAAATATGGCGGTGTTTATCCTGCTCTGATACTGTGTGGGGTTTGTAAGGTGCTACTGCAACATTATTACCTACTAGCATGACTGTTTCTCTTATCACAGTAATGTAATGCAATTCCACATGAATTGCTAGTAAAGATAAACAGAACAAGCTTTGTGTAATGGCCTTCCTATTTTCCCTTTACATTCGCTCATTGTATTTCCTGATATATTTCTTTCAGCACCAAGTTCTTGTATATCTGCTGTGGCTCAGTGGTAATTCATGCAGTCTAGTGTTTCCGGGGTTCGAGACTGACAGGGGTATTTTATTTTGCTGATAAGCAGACTACAGGCCTTGTCATACAGAGTGACTAAGGCACTTTTAAGCAGTTGTAAGCGGGTTTGCGCGAGTTTGCACAATGCTTAGCTACACTTATCTATGCTTAGCTAAGCGCACACAAGCGCACACCCACTGACTGCTGCTTAAAAGTGCTTACTCCTGCTAACACCCGCTCTATTTTCTTTTAAAGAAAAGAAAATGGGGAAATAGGAAAGTGGTGAAAAAGGGGGCACAAAGAGGGTAGGACAGTAGGAAAACAAGCTCGGGATGTGTGGGAAGGATGTAGGGAAGGCCCATAGCTGCCCAATTCTTTACCAGCAACAGCTGTGCATATGTTAGAAATTTAGAGTGAGATTTGACACCTTCCACCCCTGGGACAGGGGTGAGGACAACAACATATGTTGTACAGCCAATTGTAATTATCAGTTTACATGTCCAGCAGACATGTATGCAGAATGGGCAGCTATGTATGGGGCGCAATTTTTTTGTGGGAACAGAGTTCCCTTTTTTATTTTTTTTTCATGTGAGAGTGGAATGTGAGGTACAGGAAGTAGGTATATTTGGGGAGGTAGGTTGGGGAGGTTAACAGACAAGACAAACAAGACACATACAGGGGCGGAGTATGACACATGTGGGGGGTAAACACAATTGACGTGGACAGATGTTTGGATATCGCAAGCCCATGAGCCCACAGATGGCAACAGTGGAACTGAGATCCCCACCCATGGGCAGTTACCACTGTGCCTTCACAGCCCAGGTCGGGGCAGTGCTGGGGGCTGGATAGGATGGGCAGGCACACCCATGAGTTGCGACACTCTCGCCTCAAGCTGGCGTAGGGGATCAGTCACAAAATGCCTGATCTCACTACGCACCACAGACCGGACCCTATGGAGGGTGAGTGGAGGCTCTCCTCCAGCCACGCTTGCAGAGGGGGGATGAGCCCCATCCCATGCAGCTCTTCCACCTGAAGGTGGCACAGGGCCACCTGAGGAGGAGGTCCCGGCCTGGGCACTGGTGCCAGGTGCACTTGCCAGCTGAGGTGGGAGAGGTGGGTCCGCTGGAACCCGCCTTCCCTGTTGCCCTATGTTTAGCAGTATTTTATGGTATTTTGGGTTAGTAACAAACAACACCATTCAAAATTAGTTGTAACAGCATGCATCAGTATTCCCATTAACCAAACACACATGAATTCCGAACATTGAGCAGCAAGCATAACACATGCATATTTAGAACAACAGTGGACATTCCAACAGCATGCAGGGTTGATTGGTGGCAACAGGCCATCAGGTTTGGATATGTGAACAGGGCACATGCATCAACGTACATACAGATATGTATAAACCAGCAGGACAAATGTCCATGGGAATTAATTGTGAATACACATAGCCAGTTTGGTGTGGAATGGCATAATTTGTGAAAATAGGGTAGGGTGGAGAAATATTACATTAACAACTTAAACTACCTATACATATACTGTACATTCCTAGTAGATGCAGATATATATCCCTTATATGTATTAGTACAGTTTCCTGTATGTAACCTTAGGAATGTTGGTGATGGGGATGTTACTGCTACATTAATATACATTCAATTTTTATTCATATATGTTCATATCTGGCTGTGTTCAGGTAAAGAATCCTGCTACATTTGATTTATATGGGTCTAGACAACTGTGGATGTTCAGCATTTCATACAACCATACTATCTCCATAATGCAAGGGTACAGCAACATATCCAAATTGTGGGACAGACACAGTCCAGGTTCTGTACTTTATTAAAGACATTTCACTCTTTGTTTGTGGCTGTCTCATTCATTTCATTATGTAGTGAATGCAGTATACCTTTATTCCAGACTTATTACAGCTTTCTTGGTAGCTTCAAACTCTCTTTATCACACTCTCTAACTTATTTTATATTTACATTTCAGGATGGTACTTAATTCTAGGCTTTATTAACATTTATTACTGGGTTACAACAATCCTTTCCAGTTGACTCACTTATTTCATATGGCAGAATTTACAAGGATGTATTCGACACTTGTCTATCCTTTGTTGATTGATTACAGCACTCATTTTCAGGCTGATGCAGTTATCTGATATTACAATACAGGTGGAAACTCTATTTGAGACTTGTTTAATCTTTATTACTGGATTGCAATACTCTTTTCCAGGCTGCATCACCTATCTAATCTTACAATACTAGCAGAATCTTTCTTCTAGGCTTATTTGACCTTTATTACTGGGTTACAACACTGTCCCACTCATATTCTATAACAATACCAGCAGAATAATTACTAACCTGCCTGGTGGCGCAACCTCGCCAGCCTATCAGCATAGGCTTGCCGATTCGTGGAACAAACACCTGCAGCTGTAATATAAATGAAGGAATATTGTAACATACCTATCCATACTATAGGCTAGGATAGCATTTCTTACCTACTTAATTACATGGATACTTACTCAGTAGTGGGCATTGGGCATTTGGCGGGCCTCCTGGATCCATCAGTTCAGTTGGTACTCCTTTCATCGCTTCAGGTCCGCATGGTGGTGACGGACCTGTTCACCATTCCTCGGAATGCCTGTGGCACTGGTGAGATCATGTTCCAACCGGTTCCACGCCTCTGCCTTATAAGCTCCCCATTGAACCTGGCCCTGCATGAGTTGCGCTTCATGATCATGGACTAGGAGCCAAACCATATATTTTGACTCCTCAACACCCCACCTTTGTGCTCTAAAGCGATTTCCCACTCCTGCACCTGCCATGCTGACTGCAAATGGGTACTACAATAAGTTATGGTGTGTATTCCCGCCTATGGGGCTTATATATACCGGTTTTCCTGCACTTATCTGTGATTGGCCATTTTGGATATGTATCAGCTTACAGCCAACCTGCTTTGCCATGGTTCTATTTTCATTCATTCCTATATGTATGCTAATACTGTATTTCTAAGTACAACTGTCATGGCTTAGTGGTTCAGTACTTTGACTATGGTGCACAGTATCCCTGGTTCGACCCTTATCATTGCATTTTTATTTTACTACTGTCTATTCAGGCTAGGAGGTGTGTCTGTGTAAAGGTGACTTTGCTACAGCTTGCCCAATGTTGCCCGACGGTAAGCTGTTGGCGCGCTGCGCAGCTCCGCGCAAATGGCTTACGCTGGGTAATGCGTTATTTCCCTATAAGCACTCATATTGAGCTGGGTGAAGCGCTGCTGAACTACGGGCACTCATATTAAGCTTGTTAAAGTGTTGCTCACCTACGGGCACTGATATTAAGCTTGTTAAAGCGCTGCTCACCTACGGGCACTCATATTAAGTTTGTTAAAGCGCTGCTAAGCTATGGGCAATTATGATCCTTTTTTTATATATTACGTCGGTTTTGTTCACAAATACATGGGCCATTTCATTTCATTTTACTTAAATTATAGTTTTTATATATATATATATATATATATATATATATATATATATATATATATATATATATATGTTGTGGGGGCTCGAACCGTGACTACCTCCTCTTTCGCCGACGTCTCTACCGCTACACTATTGCTACTTGGCTTAATTTGCATATGTAGATCTTATATACTTTTCAATGTCTGCTAACTGTGGCTGAGCGAAGGGCATACCCGCGCAAACGAGCGCAGATGCGGGCAAACATTTTGGAAATTATAAAAAAAAAAAATGAAACTGCTATTTTTACATTTTACACATTTTCAGTGGGTTTAGTCTGTGGGGATGTGTGGAGTTGTGTTCCTTGACATTTCAGCGGACTCGCTCGTGGGTGTTTACTTTCAGGACTCTGACTCTTCTGTGGGTGTGTCCCTTTGCAGTACTCAGCAATCGGACACGCCCCCTACTTTTCTACACGGACCGTGTTAGACTAGGGTATGATTCAGCATGCCCTCATGAATATGCATGGAATGCTGACAACATACCGTTCAACTGCAGCCTCTGAGTAAGACATATTAAGTCTTACACAGAGGTTTTGTGAATCCGGCCTAAGATCTTTAGGCAGCAAACTGCAAATAGCTTCAGGACATAGTACAAAGTGGTATCATGAACTCTGTATGAATGTTTAGAACTGCAATCTAAATATGTGCTCATGGATGTGTCTCCCATTAAGCTCAACTGTCCTGCAGCCTAGCTATTGCTGTACACTTGCAATTCCACTCTTAATAAACCTTTCCCGAAACAATTAGAAGTACTGACAAACATGCATCTTAGTTTGTGAGTTTGTAGAACAGCTGTTAAAGCAGCTGAAGTAGAAATGAATGGACTTGTAAAAAGCAGTGCTTACTTTGTATAAGCAAAGGAAGAAGCATAGTTAGTGTAGAGTGATGGAAGCAGCTGCCCCAGGTACATCTTGCTGGGGGCATGATCTGCCAGTGTGAATCACTCTTTATTGTATACCTGCATTTACTATATTTATTTTCATATGTGAAGCATTGGGAAGCACATGTGTGGTAAAACACTGTAGCAGCATCTTGCTACAAATGTAAGAATTTGTTACACTTTAAAAGAAAAAAATTTTTTTTTCCTTTTTCTCCATCTCTGAAAAGAGTTTATGTTTTTTTTTCTTTGATGGACATAGATGGGGTAGGGGGTACTGGGCAAAAAAATCAGCTAGCTGCATCTCTGAACAAATATATTTTCCAGAATAAATCATCTGAAATTTACATTTGGCAAATTCTGAACTCTGTGCTCTCAATTGTTTTCCTTAGCCCAGTGAAACCCTCTGGCTGTCATTGTACTTATATGTTGCAGATTCACCTGGTTGGGAATGATGATTTTGTTAATCAGGGCTGAACTTGTTATGGTTTCTGTATCTCACAATTTGAGCAGTGAGAAAACCTACTAAGTCCTGTGTCATTTGAACTTAATGCTGTGCACATGCCTGAGTCACTGCAGGCAACATTGCACATACACAGCCAAGGTCATACTTCTGCTGGGAGAGATTATATGTCCACATATAACTCTCTGTTGCTGTACATAGCTATTACCAAGCTGCTAACGGTCCTTCAAAATTTTAATCTGGCAGTCTCCTTAATATTATATTTATATTTATTATCCCGAATATAATCATCCAGTAGTTCCTGATTTCTTACCAGCATACACAGAGATACCAGACTGCCATGTTTCACACGCTAAAGTGTCATTATGAACCATAGTAATACAAGACCTATATTACCCTAGGACACCATCCATTGCACAATTGAGGTGCCCATCAAAGTTTGCCAATGCATGGCAGATAAGATATATGATTCCTTGCTTAGATGCCATTTTTTCTGCCATTTTCACAAAGAGTCTTCAAAGTGAGACATCAAGGCTTGAGAAATAGGCAATAGTGTTCCTTTTAGAGAACAGATGTGGTGTGAGGAGGAGTTCAAAATATTTCTTAACATCTTTTATAAAGATTACAGCCAGAGTCTCCTGCTTGAGGGCTATAAATGGTCTTAGTAAAAGACAGAAGCCTGGAAATGTTTGGCCCAAGCTGTCACTCATGCCACTGGTATCCCATTTACAGGCTTAAAGTGCCGACACCATTACAGTGACATGAGGCACTGCAGTTCTGACCAATGGGAGGATAAAGTCAAATAGGGATTACTGCTTATGTACTGCAAGTGTAACTTATCTTAGCTACACATATAACCTGCCACTTCTTGCCATACTTAGAGATTTCCAAGCACTACTTTAATTTCTATAGCTCCTGAAAAAAATTAAGAAATTGAAGTAAGCAGCTCACAGCAGGAAACTGGAGCATCTAAAAGAGTGCTAGGGTGAATATACTTGTTTCAGGCTACACAGCTTTTAATATTGACAGTAGCAGAGATTCAGCCACAAACAGTAAAACTTTCTTACATGACTGCCAGCTCTGTGATAACTACCATAAGTCAACGGTAGCAGTATAACTGTTACATGTTTATGCATGCATCCTCATATATGCTTGGACAAGTGAGTCAGGATAGCTGTGGGTTTAAATCCTCCCCCATTTGTGATATTATGAAATATTTCAGTTGGGGTTTCTTTCCCATTATACTCACTACAGCATTAGCTAGGGATACATATATGTATGTATGTATGTGTGTGTGTATATATATATATATATATATATATATATATATATATATATATATATATGCATGCGTGTGTGTGTGTGTGTGTGTGTGTGTGTGTGTGTGTATTTATATATGTATATAGATATGAGTAGCTTTTTTGTGTTGGTGGACATCTCTGTGTCATGGACATTGCTTTCAAATATAGCTCTTTTCTTTGCTTATAACCTGTGAACAGACCTCTCAGCTGTCCCTGATTTCAGGGACATCCCTAATTTTGAGTTAAATTTTAGCTCTGTCCCTCTTAATCCTTCTTAACACTGGTACCCTTTGGACAAAAGGTGGTTAGTTATACCTAATAAATAATGACAATAATTAAGAATTAAACACTTATTTTACTTCAGGAAATATATATTAATTCATATTCTCCAGTAATGTTAATGCCTCAAGTTAGTAGAATTAATATTTTAAAAGTGTCCCTGATTTTTTCTGGATTTGTCCCTGATTCTGTTGAGATTTGGCCCTGATTGGTTGAGAGCTATGCCTGTGATTGAAATGTACGTCTGAGAAAAATGGTTTCTTTGTATTTGTACACTTGTCTCAGAAATCATTACTGCATCTTAGACTGGAGATACTGATAGTTTGTTCAAGTAGCTTAACATGATAATACTCTGTCACAGTACAACAGATGATGGCTTTTGTCTCACTGACCATTGTGTTCCCCCTCCCTCATTGTGTTGCCATATACCGTTAGTCATATTTGTCTTCCCCTGTTACTTAACCTAACCCCTTACCGTCCTCTTCTCTCTCTTACTTTCTTCTTAGGCTTTCCTTCTTACATGAAAAATGGGCACCTGACCCTCCAAGGCTGTCAAGTTCCATATGTATACATCTATTGGCCTCAGCCAGTATCAGCCATGCACATGAGATGAGCGTCATTTTTGTGTCAGTTTGCACATACATCATAGGGTAAAGCTGCCAGGATTTGCTCACTTCCCCTTGTACTGAAGTACAATACCAACTATGTCTGCGGCTGGTAGGACTACTTAATGAAATGTCAGCACTCAAAATGTTGTGCCAGCCAGCTGAAACAAAGATTGAAAACACAGGAGAAGAGTGAATCTCGAAATGTGGTCTTCTCCTTAAAACTTTTTTTCCACGGGGGGTTGGGCAAGGCACCCCTGCGTGCCCTCATAGTGGAAGGCAAGCCCCATCATACCTGCAAATACCTCAAAGAAAAGGGAATATTCAGAGAAATAGCTTCTCAGACAGTATATGTAAGTCCATTCTTTCAGCCATTCAGTCTCCATATTACAGGACACGTTCTAGTGGGTTCTGACATTTCAAATGGTTTCTGGATGATAGATTAGATCACACAGGTAATGTCCTCATGGTTCACTGTTGGCTATATTTTTTTTAAATTCTGCAACTGTGTAACCACGCACAGACTGTCTCTCTTTTCTCATGAAACTCAGCCTGTAAATAAAGTGCTTTTCCCACTGTAAAAGGGGAGGGCTGTGGGTTCAATTCCTGTCAGTATTGCATGTTTATTGTATTTTTTTTCTTTCCTTCTGCCAGTAAGTAACCATCAACTGCTGTGTGCATCTCTGATGGATCTTGTCTCAATACCCATGTAGCTCAAACTGTAAGGGACATTGTAAGTGAGGAGAGTTGTGGGTTTAATTACCCTCAGGATTGCAGCTGCTGTGTACTTCTGTAATTGCATTTATTTCACTGCTTCTGCAGCTCAGCTTACAAATTAAGAACTTTGCAACATATAAGTGATGAGTGTTGTGGATTCATGTCCCACAAAGTTTGGCATACCTCTCAACTGTACAGATATTCGCAGAATGTCCAAATTTTTTCTTTCATAATTTTAGTCTTTTCCTCATAAAATGTGTGTGTTTTGCATTTTTGCAGCAAATCAATGAGCACTAAATTCACTAAATAATGACAGTCATTTGAGTTTCAGACTTCATGCCCTTCAGAAAGTGCATGGTTAACGGAAACCTTTATATAGCAGTATTTAAAATTTGTCCCTGTTTTTGAGGCTTTGTCCCCCGCATTATGTTTTGGCTTTGTCCAGATTTTTTGTGCTAAGCGGTTGAGAGCTATGGAGCTTAGATATAGGCACATCGTTGTTACAATAGATAGGTTATTTCTTCACATTTGCATTATAGTACAGGAACAGTGGTCAGACTCTGCTGCATGATTTTTTTTTCTAATCCCATAGCCGACATCCATGCCAGGTCTTCCAGCTACTCTCTAATCCCCCTGCACTTAATCCATTTTTTGCTAAGGCCAGTCATAGATCCTGAGGGCGTCCTGGGGGCTCATCTTATCAGTGCATCTGCTCAAGCAGATTTTTTTTTTTATTAAATTTTATGAACTACCCACTTTCCTTTCCCCAATCACATTGTTTTTACATCCAAGGGCAACTCTCCTCATTGAAGCACTACCCCCTTAAGAAGTGTATCAATGAGTATATCAAAAAGAATATCAGTGAGTGCCCTCCCACCTGAGATGGGCATGACCATCCCTTTCCTGCCACTCTGTCAGTCACCTGAGTTGTTAATCTAATTGGGATATAATCAGGGCTTTATCCCTCTATGCCACTGGGGCAGCTTGATATAGTACCTTCTTCCGATCAATATATTCATATTTTTCTATTACATATTCATTATGTCATGTTTTACATTTTTTTTTCTTGTTTATTTTTAATTACTTGACATTTGCATCTGTACATATCTCACAACTATCCAGATTTTTGTAGACTGTCCACATTTTCCCCACATATTTTTGGTCTTTTCCTCATAAAAGTTGTTTTCTGGCAAAATCACAGAAGTTTTAACTCTCTAAATGATGACAAACATTTGAGTTTTAGACTTTATATCCTTCAGAAAACACATGATAAGACAAATTCTATTATTCTACAATGTTCTAAGTCTATAAGAAAATATTTAAAATCTGTCTCCATTTTTGGTCCTTTGTTCCCTAATTATTTTAGTCTTTGTCCAGATTTCTTGTGCTAAGAAATTGAAAGGTATGTATGTGTGTGTTTCATTTCCTTTTATCCATTGTCTTCTACATATGTGATTGTGTCATCACTTCCCTCTGCTCTCTTGCTATAGTATATTTTGTTTGTGCAGACCTACTACTTCGTCTACCCCCTTAGCTTAATCTTACTTCCCTTACTACCTTCCACAAGTTACATTTTCTACAGATATTCATTAGATATAGATAAAGTTATAGAAACAGATACAGATATAGATACCATTACTTCAAAAAAAAGTTGACACACATACACCTTAACACTTTGGCTGCCACATAGCTTTTTTCCCTAGCTGTAACTGTATAACCATGATCGTGTCATGTACCCTTGGGGGTCATGCACAACACACAAGCAGTATTGCTGCTTGTACTTCCCTGTCATCATGCCATAGTTATACATGCTCTTCCTAAAGTCCTTGCTGCTCATTGCACACACTTACCTGATTGCATTTATTGTTAAAGAGCATTTAAACTTATCATGTACATAGAGTAAACAGAGGAGGTGGTGACCTCAATCATAGGTGAAATGTTTCTGTATACTAGAACATACTTCCTGAAACTCGTAATATGAAATAATGCTAAATATTGTCATAATGCTATTGGTGATGAATATTTGGTTTAACCATTACGGCACTAACTGTGTGCTTGATTGTGACTACAATAAGGAAAATCAATAAAGAATGATAAATAAAAAAAATTAGTGCTGCCAGGTTATCAAGCGACCTCAACAGCTTTACAGCCTTAGTAAAAAGTGAGTGTCCTCAGCTTTGGAACACAGTGTGAAGTCTAAGTTACATGCATAAGTAAAGGTGAAATATATTACTTCTTCTTGTCACTTGTCTGTTCACTAGAATGTTTTATACTCCTAAAGAACATTGCCCCAAAGGCTAACACCAACAGAATACTCTTATATGGTCACCCTTAGTTAGTAACACCGGATAGGACAGAATGCCCAGGAAGATTGCATCTCTTTTTAATCCTGTTATGGGTGCTTACTATACTATACAATCACCCATCTGTGAAACCCAAAGCTAAACCAGTAAACTGTTTGAAAAATCTCCCAATAATCTCTATAGCTTCATTTAAAGCAGTTGCTTCAGAAGTTAAGCAGTGTGAGGCTTAAGTAGTACTGGGTAGACAGATAAACAGAATTGTAAGTAGAACCTTATAATTTATCTTATAAAGTGGAGTTTAGTATAATGGCAACGTATTTTTGTGCCTCAGAGATACAAGTTACAGAGTTTGATTCTTACCTCTAGTTTGTAGCTAAGCTTGTAACATCATGCAGGTTGATATCCTAGTATTTACCTATAAATCAGAATATAATAATACTGTGGATTTAAAGTGTTTGGAGTTATTGGAGGATGCTCAAAGATTTTGGGCAAACATTGTAATCATCTCTATGGGAAGGGGTAGGTATGAGCTCCTTCTGATTGCTTCTAAAGTTGCCACTTCTATGAAACTATAAATCTGTACAGCCCCATGGCTATGCCATTTTTTTAACATCATTATCAGTGACTGAATCCTGGTTAAATGCTTAATATCCTAGAATATTTTGGGATAAGTAATACTCTGTTAGGCAGTTCTGTGGTTACTGGGTCCATTAGGAAGTAACATTCTAACTTATTTTGGCACATAAACTGGCTATGCTGAGGTTGTTGTTATCTCCACATTTTTCATTAGATAGTATCATAAGTAAGACCCATTTTTATATAGCTCCCCAATGACTATGGCTCTTTCTGGACAAGTGTTGGTTGGACTATTTCTTACTAATATAATTTCTATAACTTCAATGTATTTACACTGCATGGTGCAGTGATGCAACAGTTAATGTTGTTGCCTCACAGCAAGAGGTTCTCCAGTTTGATTCTTGGCTGGGGTACCTTCTGTGCGGAGTCTGCATGTCTTCCCTGCACTTGCATGGGTGTTTTCTGGTTTCCTCCTACATTCCTAAGACATGCTGCTGGAACATTTCTCCCTGGGCCTCTACTGAAAACAGGCTCTGTCCTAGTCAGACTTTCTTAGTCAACAAATTTTAGGCAAATAAAAAATGTACACAGAATTCATTGAGCCTCACCATATTGCAAATGAAATGTAATGTAGCAGACATCCCATCTGCATTACTGACAGAAACAAGAATCATAAAATTTCAGAATGCATTCAGTGCACTACAGTGTAAAATAAAGCACATACCAAACAACAGCTCTGGGCTATGTTTATTTCAGTGATGCACTAAGTGGCAGGCATGGGATATATTACATGGTGACACAGGGTGCCTTACAAATAAGAAAACACAAAATGTTTTGATAAAGGCATAAATCACAAACTATGCCACCATGTTTTACACTGCAGAATAACCAAAAATTTCAAGACTGCATAACTTGTCATAATATGTACAAATATTATCTTTTGGCAAAGGAAACATATGCTGACAAGGGCTGCTTTGATCATGGGCTGTATCGTACCATATGCTGTGCACACACTGTTATTATTTATGAGCTGTTTTAATTGCTTGTTTGTTTGCTTGTGAACTGGGCAAATGGGCTGGTCAGTGACCCTTTTCAGATGCAACTCTGGCCATAAAGCAGCAATAACTGAAAAAATATTAACACAGATAGAGAAGATTATAGTTATTTACAGAGTCACATAAGACAATTACATTCAAAGAGTATATGCAACTTTACACAGTAAGCAACTTATAGATTTTAAAAATATATATAATAGCATCTACATATGTTAAATGTATGCAAGGCATTTAAAAAAAATTCTCAGTATGAATTCACCAAGGTGGAAACACAGCAGTCGCAGTTCAAAATATCCACAGGTAAAATAGGTAGCAAACAGCAGGCAGCAGGTGAAATAAATGTAGGTAAGGAATCACAGCAGTCACAATTTATAATATCCAAAGGTAAATTAGGCAGCAAACAACAGGCAGGTAAAATAAATTCAAGTTTAATGCCTATACAAACTGCTTAGTGCTTTTGCTATGGAATCATACCTTCTTCAGGCCCTAGTGAAACAACATCTTTACTAAACATTTATATAACGCTGTCATAATACACAGACCAATCAAAAGCTAAAACCAATAAAACAAATAGTTAAAGCTGAACTCACTAATAAAGTGAACCCAGCAAAATGGAAATAGACATTACTTTTTCCTTTTCCTTCCAACTTTTACAGGTTTCAAAGGTTCAAATTCATTTAAACCTAACCCCATATGAGAACGTTGTTTGGCTATCTATCTTGCTTCACATCTTTCTGTTTCTTTTTAAATGCTACCCAACCTAGCATTCTCATATATAACATCTATCACAGTAAAAGAAAACCTATGTGCATTACCTTGCATCTGAACATGTTTGGCTAAGGCATTGACAGTGTTACCTTCATTTATACAATATATATGGTCCCTAATACGTTCACTAAGCTGGTTGTTGGTTTTGCCAACATAAAATGAGCTGCATTGCTCACAGTTGGCTAAATAAACAGCATTCATAGTGTTACAGTTAGCCATAACATTTAAAAAATATTTCTTCCCTGTCTATGAATGAACAAACTCATTATACTCTTTGTCCAAGGCCAAGAATACAGCTTATATGGGACCTGAAAATATCCCTGGCTGTATTCTACATGAACTGCAGAGTGAACTGGCACCTCACCTGTGTGCCCTGTTCAATCACAACCTCACCTCAGGCTTTTTCCCTACCAAATGGCTCATTACTATAGTCATCCCTTTCCACAAAGGTGTAGCGACTACAGACCCTGGGATCTATTGCCCCATTAGCCTGACAAGTCTGATATACAAAGCTATGGAATGCATCATTATGGACCTAATAAACAAGGATATAGGGAATCTCCAAACTCTGGATCTCACACAATTTTGTTTTGTGAAAGGTAGATCATGCCTGCTCAACTTGGTCGACTTCTTTGAGTCAGTCACCCGAGCTGCTGATGAAGGCAAGGTGGTTCATACAGCCTACCTTGATCTGGCCAAAGCCTTTGATACCATTCCCCACTCAGGAATCATAGAAAAACTCACTAAGCTAGGCATCCACCCCATATCACTAGGTGGGTTGCAAACTGGATCACAGATAGAACCCAGAGTGTGAAAGTAGCTGACTCCAAGTCAGACTGCCAACCAGTCATGAGTGGAGTCCCACAGGGATCGGTCCTGGGTCCTCTCCTGTTTGGTATCTACTTCTCAGAAGTCCAGTCCAACACAAAGGGACTCTGGCTGACAAAGTTCGTATAGACTTGCAAGTTGGGAGCTATTATTAACTCCCCAAGTGATGTTGACATCCTACAGAAAGGCTTCACTGAAACCAATGACTGGTGTCAGAACCATGGCTTTAAGCTCAATGCCAAAACATGTGACATCATCCCTCTGGGAAAAATCCATTTCACATGAACTACCACACAGATGGTAGTTCACTGAGCACAGAAGGTGTTATAAGACATCTGGGAACACAGGTTGACAGCGACCTCTCTTGACCACCACACTGCCACTGTGGTCAGAAAGTCCTTCTATGTTGCACATCTCATTACTAAGGGTTTTGCATCCAGGAAGAAAGAGGTCATTGTTTCCCTCTACACTGCCCTCATTAGGCCAGTCATTGAGTACAATGCCCCATTTGGCATGTACCTCACTAGACACCTGCAATAACTGGAGAGGCCGCAAAAGTACCTCACAAAGAGGATCCCAGGCCTTAAACACTTGTCCTATATGGATAGACTCACAAAACTCCAACTATTGTCTGTCTCATATCGCCTACTTACAGGCGATCTCTGCTTGACTTACAAAGCCATATCTAACCCAGCTATGTTAGAAATGCTAAATCTAAAGAAATCCCAATCCCTCCACACCACATGCTCCATAGACCTCAGCCTCATTACCACAATCAGTAGAACGTGCTGGAGGGACAGGTTCATAACCCAGAGACTGTCCATGCTATTGGATAGACTTCCAATACATGTCAAGCAGAGCACCTCACTGGACCTCTTCAAGAGAAATCTTGATGAGTGGATGGGAAATAGAAAATTCACTCCAGGGATCACTTCAGTGACTCTACTCAACAGAGACACTGGAAACTAAGGTCGGGTGTCACGATGCCAGGGTAATCTTATGGGCTAGGCTTGTAAAGGCTCCAGGGCTTTTAGCCTAGTACACACCTATGAACCTAACATACTGACAAAAACATTACAAGTACCATATTTTTGTACCCTCTCCCCATTGTCCATAACCCAACTTATCCAGGTAACACAACAACCTCTTTAAATTCACTATATTCCTGTAATAAAATTTAGGAGATGTGCCAACTAATGCTTCAACAGATGAATCAGAGGTTAAAATATGCCAATTGTTTCTAATTACATCAGTGACCTTATTTATGTCACTGGAAAAAGTCAAAGGGACTCTTAAAACGTTGTCCCTTCTAAGTTGTCTATGTGGGTCCTGGTTGGGGGTCGTAAAATAAGGTCTCCCAACACCCTTCCTAAACAGGCAGGCACCACACATACCTTTAGCTATCTCAGTCCTCTTATACCTCCTAGCTTCAAAATCTTCCTTCAGGGTCACGATAAATTCCTCAAAATCCTGTTTTTTAACATGTAGCCTTGAGGCCCTTAACATTTGTCCCTTCACCACATTCTCAAACACATGGTTAAAACTTGGTTTGTAACAATCCTTCCTATAATAGCTTATAATATCTACCAAGCTCCCTCTTCACCATAACATCCAAATTGGGTATCTCAGTATGGGACTTAGTGGCAGTGAACCACAAAGAGTCTGTAGTGGAATGAAGGTAGCAAATAAATTAATCGAATTCCACTATGGTGCCAGTCCAAACCATAAAAAGGTCATCCACAAACCATCTGTAAAATTTTATTTGATGACCCCACCATCTCGAACTCACTAGACACTTGCATTTCCATTCCCACTAAGTCACATCTCGTAAGTTTTATTATAGGAATATGGCACATTTTAAAGAAGTTGTTGTGTTATCTGGATAAGTTGGGTTATAGACAAAGGGGAGAGGGTAAAAAAAAGTGTGGTATTTGAAATTTTTGTCAGTATGTCAGAGAGGCTAGTGAGTTTGTCATCCACAAAGAGGGTAGAAATATTTTTAAATGTTATGGCTAACTGTGACACTATGAATGTTGTTTATTTAGCCAGCTGTGAGCAATGCAGCATTTTATGTTGGCAAAACCAACCGCCGGTTTAGTGAATATATTAGGGATCATATATATTGTATAAATAAAGGTAACACTGTCAAAGCCTTAGCCAAACATGTTCAGATGCAAGGTGATGCACATATATATCTTTTTTTTACTGTTAGATGTTATATATGAATAATAGATTGGGTAACTGAAAATGAAACAGAAAGATGTGAAGCAAGATGGATAGCCAAAGTTTGTTCTCATATGGGGTTAATCTTAAATGAATTTGTACCTTTGAAACCTGTTTTAAAAGCTAAAAGGAAAAGGAAATAATAATGTCTATTTCCTTTTTGCTGGGTTCACTTTTTTTAGTGAGTTCAGCTTTAACTATTTCAGTGTTTTATTAGTTTTAACTTTTGATTGATCTGTGTATTATGATAGTGTTATATAAATATTTAGTAAAGATGTTGTTTCACTAGGGACTGAAGAAGCTATGATTCCATAGAGAAAGCGCTTAGCAATTTGTATATGTATTAAACTTGGATTTAGTTTACCTGTAGCCTGTTGTTTGCTGCCTACTTTACCTTTGGATATTTTAAATTGTGTCTGCTGTGTTTCCATACTTGGATTTATTTCACCTGCTGCCTATTTTACCTGTGAATATTTTGAACTGTGACTGGTGTGTTTCCACACTTGGGATTTATTTCACCTGCTGCCTATCTTACCTGTGAATATTTTGAACTGTGACTGGTATGTTTCCATACTTGTATTTATTTCACCTGATGCCTATTTTACCTTTGAATATTTTAAATTGTGTCTGCTGTGTTTCCATACTTGGATTTATTTCACCTGCTGCCTATTTTACCTGTGAATATTTTGAACTGTGACTGCTGTGTTTCCACACTTGGATTTATTTCATCTACTGACTATTTTACCTGTGAATATTTTGAACTGTGACTGGTATGTTTCCACACTGGTGCTTCTCTCTGTACTTAGTTTTGCTTTCTGGCTACTAGTATGGTTTGTCTGCTGGTGGATTTTTTTGTGGAATTTTTGTGTTTTACATTATGAATTCACCAAGGTGCAATCATAGCATGCATACAATCAAATTATACTAAAGATATGTGGGATGAGTAATAATAAGAAACAAAAAAAAAACATTGTACTGCTATGTGTACTCCTTTACCAAACTCTCTGAAACAATTGCATTTAAATTCTTCCTGTGGGTATTGATTTAACACTCTCATGAACTGATTTACAGAATGGGTTTCTGTGGCATTTTTAGGGAGAGAATTCCAAGGTAACCATATGAAATGTTAGTTCATGCTAAAGCAAGTCCCAAAATATGCAGACTGAATGTCTGAAAGAATGGACTTACATATATTAAGTATAAGATGTCATTTCTCAGAATATTCAATTTGCTGCAAGGTATGGCAATCTCGGAGTAGGCATATATAATTTCAGGTGGTGTGTGTGGGGGGTGGGGTGAGGGGCACCCCTGCAAAAAAAGAAGTTTTAAGGAGAAGAGTAATTTTCAAGATTTGTTCTTCTTTGGATTTTTTTTTTTCAGTTTTTCAGCACTTGGCATTTTGAGTGCTAACATTTCAATAAGGATACAAATTCCAAAAAGCTGGAGACACCTTAGGGACAGATTTCTCATAAGGAGAAGTTTGCTGGGCAGCGAACACTATCTATTGTTCTGAATAATAATGAAACAATGTTCACTCTTCCTGCTTAATTTCTATTAAGGAAGTGTTCTGTCCTGACATTGCAGCTATAATAGGTAGAGCATATTCTAGTCTGCCTATTAAAACATTGGTAGCGATAGCTTTTTTTGCATCTTCAGCATTTACTTCTTGGAGGTCAAAGCAACAGTTAAAAGTTTATGGTTGGCCATGTTTGCAAATTACCCAGAGTACACTAATATCATTCAAGATGGCTTTTGCTAAACAAATGTCAAGTGTCAAGACCATGGACTGAAACTTAATGCCAAGTAAACTACAATAGTATCCTTAGGCAAGCATGACCTCCTTTGTAACTATCACATTTGCAACACCCTCTGAAAACTGATCCTGTAGTTAGGGATCTGGGAGCCTCTGTGTCAACAATGAACTGTCCTTTGGTCACCACATACCCACTGTGGTAAGAAATTCTTTCAACATGGTATTGCTTTTATCAAAAGGTATGACATCCAGGGATCTAATTATTTCACTATACTGAGTTCTCATTCGACCAATCATTGAATATAATGCCCCTCTTTGTATCTGTATGTACCTGTCCAAACATTTGTCATAGCTGGAATGACCACAATGTTTTTCAAAAAAAAAAAAAAAAAAAAAAAAAAAGATCAAGAACCTAAGTCATAAAATAATACAGATCACCTCAGACCGTGTCCCTTGTCATCTGACCCCATCTGTCAGATGTATCTACATTTGCAAGTCCGATAGTAGTATGAACATTTGCTTGAGGGATCAAAATCTCTTTTGCAGCATTAATTGGCAATACAGGAAGGATAAGTATATATCACAAAGGAATACTCCTTCTATGGAACCATCTTCCATAACATATACTGCAAAGTACTTGTCTTACCCTACACAAACATAATTTAGATGACTGGATAGGGAGCCACTGGATTAGCATCTATGTCCATCATGGCAAGGGCAAATGAGAAAATGTACTAACCCTCTGGTATATTCATATACAAAATAAAAGGGCTAGAAAAATGTTAATGTGAGGCTAGACTTCTTAAAATCCTGACAGATCAGAACCCTAGTTAGTATGCATGAACCAGTGAACCTGTGTTGAGAAGATTAGATAAGGTGAAGGCTGCCTTAAATTGCTGTATTATAAACTCAATTCAGATTTAAATTAATTGTGGTTGCAAAAGGACAGGACAATGTTTAATTGTACGCTGGGATATCTTTATATGGTTTTGTTGGATAAAGTGGATCCTGTGGGGTCTGTAATATTTGCTTGAATGTCTGACACTAGCCCTTTTAGCTGTGCGAAATACGACAACAGAAGATTTAGTTGTACTGATTGTCACCTTGTCTAGCACTAATTCCAAATAGTCTTGAAGAGTGATTGAAAAGAGGTTTCTGTTTTTAATTTCTTTAGATAAGACATTGTCATCTGCATAAAATACAATATTTAAACGAGAGAGGTCCCATAGCATGTTATCAATCTAGAGTGAGAAGAGAAGTGGACATAAGATGGATCCCTGTGGCACTCTCCAATTAGAAGTACTTGTTTTGGAGGTGGAGTTATGTTCTATGATGGTAAATATCTTCTTAGCAAGATAGTCTTTAAATCAAGTGGTGATAACTAGTGGAATACAAATATTTTTAATTTATAGAACTGTAGTTCATGGTTCACATTTTCAAAAGCACGTTTCAAATCTAATAAAATTGTACTTGTGAAATGGCACTTCTGTATTTGAACACATTTTTTAGTAGTAAACCTTGAGCACCATCTGGAAGTGTTTTACTCCAGGTCATACCATGTGGAAGATGTATGATGGCGGCTATCACATCTCAGCTGCTCTAAGTCCTAACTCTTTATGCAGTACTAATTCTGAGAAGGGCTGCCGTGGAAAACCACAGAATATGATAGTAAAAGGGAACATATTTTTTTATTTTATTTATTTGTCATTTGTTAACTAGCTTAGTACAACTGAGCCAAGGCCCATGTTCACTGGAGACCTGAGGAGAAAAGCTCCAAAATATACGAAAATATACATAAATTCAAGACTGCACACATTAAAAACAAAATTATATAAATTCAAGACTGTACAAATTAGAAATTAACAGTTACATAGAAAGTTAATGCAAGATAAAATGACAAGTTACTAAAGAACAGTGATAGCCTTAAGTAAGTCACAGTAGATGAAATACTTATGTAACTCTAGAGCAACTTTGTTAATATCAAAGTGGAATTACATTGTATGAGTTAATATTCAAGTGGTATAACATTGTATTACAGAAAACAACATAGCAATGAGGTGTTGCTATTTACATAAAATTTAAATACAATGAAACAGCTAATAGCTTCTCATTGGCCTAATCAATTTATTCAAATATATATACCTAAGAGATAAGAGGAAGGAGAATGGGGGAGGGACAGGAAGGGTCTTGGCATGGACAGGACCTCGAGTTTGCAAGGTAGTTTTTCAGTTCTTTTTTGAAGCTGTTAGTGTATTTCATATCTCTCATATTTGGGGGAGAGTTTGTTCCAGGTTTGTGACACTATGCATTTGTAGAGTAGTTTGCCTATGTTTGTATTAGGTTTGTATATGTCAAGAAGACATTGATCAGGGCTATGAAGAGTATGAGCAGGAGTACAGAGGGATACTAGAGATGGGAGGGAAGGACAGACCGAGGGTTTGTTTAGTATGGAGTGATTTGTAGCTGGGATAGAAGCAGTAGTTGTGGGAATTCAAGCCATTGGAGTTGTTTTAGAGTAAGGCAGTGATAAGATTTGTAAGGAAAGTTGCTAGCAAATCTAGCTATTTTGTTATAATTTTGTTCAAGTTTGGTTATTAAGGTGGACTGTAGATGTATAAGTATTGGAGAGGCATAGAGAAGGCAGGGAAGGAGTAAAGCCTGTGCAAGATAAGGTCTGGAGTCAGAGGACAGGATTTTTTATTTTTAAAGAGTAGACCCAATTTTTGGTGCGTCTTTTTAATACAATGTTGAATATGGAGGTCAAATTTTAATTGGTCATTGATAATGGTGCCAAGGAGCTTAGTAGGTGGATTTATGATGTCAGATAGATTTAGGAAGGAAGAGAAAGAGTTTTTTTTTTCAGAGGGGGGTTAAGGATGAGTGGATTATCAGTTAGCCATTGCTCTATGGTGAGATGTGAGTATTGAGTAGTAGAGTGTAGGATAGTAACGTTATCAGAAAGGGAGATAATAGTAGAATCATCAGAGTATTGTATAAGGGATGAGGTGCTGCAGGATGAGTGGAGGTTGTTTGTAAAGATACTGAAAAGAAGACGACCTAGAATAGAGCCATGGAGGATTCCTGTCTGGATAGGTAAGAAAGGGGAGCAGGCGGTTTGCCATCTGACTGACTGTAGTCTATTAGTAAGATAGCTGGAAAACTAGAGAATAGTGGAGGTGTAGAGGTTGAATTGAGATAGTTTACTTAGTAGCCTAGAGTGAGCAGCAGTAGCAAAAGCTTTTGAGAGGCCTAGGAATAGACATGATACCAGTTGTTTTTTGTCTCTAGGCTCTGCAACAGTATGAGTGAAAGACAGAAGAGCAGTGGAAGTACTGTGATTTGGCCTAAAGCCATGTTGAGTGAGGGTCAGAATGTTTTCCTGAATTAGGCATTTGGGAAGGTGATTGTGTATGCATTTTTCGAGTATTTTAGAGAGAGGGGAGAGGATGGCTATGGGTCTGAAATTAGAAGGGTTGGTGGAGTTACCTCCTTTATGTAGTAGTATGGTGTAGAAAGACTTCCAGATGTCAGGTACAGCAGATTTTTGGATTGGTCTGCTTACAAGTATTGAGCTAGAGTAGACTATACAGTCAGTTGTGAGTATAAGGAAGAGAGGAAGTAGATTAACAGAAGAGGGAGAACCTGGGTTTAGTTTAAGCAGAAGAGTTTTTATATAAGCAACGGGGACTGGCTTAAGAGAGAAGGGTGTGCTACTGTTTGTAGTGAAGGAGGTGGGGGGAGGATTTTCATTTTAGTCAGTGTGGATTAGTTTGCGGAAAGATTCAATAAAATAAAAGTTTAATGTGGCCGTTGTTTGAGGTGTATTGTTAGGGTAGGGGTTACAGGTAGTAGATTTTGCAGGGTGGAGGATTTTTTTGATGATGTGCCAGAATTTTTTTGGGTTAGAGTGGTTGTTGGATTGGGCATCATAGTAGAATTTTCCTTATCTTTGTTGATTTGCTTTTTTGTGAAGTTTCTAAGTTCATTGCATTTTTGGAGTAGCATAGTGGATTTAGTCTTTAGCCATTGTTTCCAGACGCTATATCTTTTTTTTTCTTAAGGGAGTGAGTGCCTTTTGTGAGCTGGGGGGGGGGGGGTAGTTTTTATCCTAATTTTCCTCAGTGATGCTAGGGAGTTAAGTATATCAAGGAAAGTATGATTGAATTCTAGAGCTGCATCATCGAGGGGAATGTGTTGGAGGTTGGACCAGTTAACTAATGAGATTCTATTATTAAAGATTTCAGCATCAAAACTGGAAAGGTTGTGGCAGTCTCTGTATAGGTAGGACCTTTGAGTTTAAAATGAGTGTCTTTGTACATAAATAGGGAGTTGGTCACTCAGGGAGCTGGGTAGGGTACCAGGGTTCTGGTAAAGTTTTAGATCAGAAGTTAGGATACAATCCAAGTCGGAGCTGTTATTGTTGCTTTTAAGTGGGTGGATGTTGTAATTAGTTGTTTGAAGCCATGGAAGTTAATGCTATGATTTGGAGAGTTGGTTGATAGTTTATTCCAATCAATGTTGACATCTCCAAGAATAATTGTCTCGTAGGGTATATGGAGTGCGATCCATGACAGGATAGGTTATAGGATGGGTATGTTATTTCCTGGTGGTATATAGACAGCTGCTATGACAAATTTCTTTTGGGGGTTTAAGTGACAATTAAGAATAAGTAGCTCAGCTGGGTGGAAGTCAGGAAGAGGTATACTACCTATACCTCTCCCTGACTTCCACCCAGCTGAGCTACTTATTCTTAATTGTAAGTTGAATTTCTTGGTGTACAGTATTGCTGCCCCTCCCCCTTTTTGGACAGTCTATCTTGATGGTAGATGTTGTAGCTGGAAGGTAAGATTTCAGTGTTAGAGATGTGAGGTTTTAGCCAGTTTAAGATAGGGTTAAGATATGTGGAGAATAGTGGGCTATGCAAGAGTGGAGGTCAGTGATTTTGTTAACTAGACTTTGTGTATTTATTGAGTAGATAGTAAGGTCTTTGGTGGTAGAGTGGAAGGGGCGAGTATGGTATGGGATGGGTGAAAGGGCGGTGATGTGTTGTAGAGATGTGGGGGGACCCAGGATTGGGGTGGATGTTCCCATCTAGCAGAAGAGTTGTAGTTGAAAGAGTGGGTTTAGTATGGTAGAAATAATGAGTAAAGGATTTGAACTTGAGTTTAGGGGAGGTAGTAGTGTGAGTATGTATTTTGATTTTGTGAAGTTGTATTTAAGAGATATTGTACAGAGAAGGAGAGATTGAGAAGGGAAGGGAGGATCATTATGGGTTATTTAATATTTAAGTGTAGGGGATGGCTGTGGATAATAGAGTTTTATGTTGTAGGAAGTTAAGAATGTTAGGTAGAGGAGTAGGGGGGTTGTAAGGTAGAGCTTAAGAATGATGTGGAGGGATGTGTATGGAGGATAGTGATAGGAGATAGGGAGAGGTCTGAGTTGGGTGGAGAAGACTCTAATTGGCTAACTGGGTTCAGTAGGTGGGGCTCTGTCAATGTGGTTAGAGTATAAATGTGGAGTAAGCGGGGGTAGGTGGGAATGAGAGAAGGGTAGGGGAGCAGAGTGCACCCAAGCAAAGTGAGGATGAATGGACTGGTTTGAACCTGGACCTCAACTGTTTTTGGTGACCAAAAAGAATCAGTCAGTAAGTGACTAAAAATTCTAGTGTTTAGATTAAGAAAAATGTATTTTTAAATGCAGGATAATTTTAGTTGGACAAAATGCTGACAGACCTTCCATAGGTAAGTTAAAATAGTTAGTAAGATGCTTTTTTTAAAGGGCTTTACAGTTAAAGATGGAGGGGGAAGGAAAGTGGAATTGCAAGATTAAAACCCTGGCTTGGTGTGCATGCCACTTACAGCATTCCTGCAGAGCTCCAAAAAAGAACCCTGTAGCTACAAAGTTAACACATAGACATGCTTTGTTTTCCAGGCCGAAAAGGGATTCCAGGCAGAAAATTTCACTGTAGTATTCAGTTATTAGTTTAGTAGGTTCCTGTTTTTGTTTTTAGTAGAGCAAGTGGACCAGGAGGAGGAGTACCGCAGCAACAGAGTGGACTAGTAGCTAACAGATTTGTTTCCCAGGCCGGGAGGGGATTCCAGGCAGAAAGTTTCACTGCAGTATTCAGTTATCAGTTTATTAGGTTCCTGTTTTGGTTTTTAGTAGTGCAAGTGGGCCCGGAAAGGGAGTACCCTCAGCAACAGAGTGGAGGAGTAGCTAACAGATTTGTTTCCCGGGCTGGAAAGGCATTCCAGGCAGAAAGTTTCATCATAGTGTTCAGTTATTAATTTAGTAGGTTCCCTTTTTTTGTTTTTAGTAGAGCAAGTGGATATGTGCTGAGGATGCACAACCAGGCATCACTGTACAACCTAAGCTGTTCTGAGGCTTTATTGCACACACAGCCATTACAGTGCACTCAGCAGGCCATTTTTATAGTGTAGACATGTGGTTTTGTACTCCTCTGTAGAAATGAATAATGTGGTTCATGCATGTATTGAAATGAGTGGTGCTGATTATCTGTTCCCACAAGGTCTATATCACATCATCAAAGTTGTGCAAGTTTGAATGATGTAATATCGAACAGAAAAGTCCGAAACGCAAAAATAGTGAAGCCACGGCAAATTGATTTTTTCCCAGGGAAAAAATCGGTGGGCCGTTTTCGTGGCTTTGCTATTTCCTCCACTGTGGTGCGATCTCGGAGTTTGTATTTTTAAGTAGGGTTGTGTGTGGGGGGGGGGAAGCCCCCCACTTTAGTTTAAGGTTTATATTTTTGTTTTTTTTTTTGTCAGGGAACAGTGATATTCTTTCCTGGGAAAAAAATCGCTGTTCTGTGTGTTCGTTATTGTGCGGTTTTGGACTTTTGCGTTTGATATTCCATTGTTCGAACTTATGCAAGTTTAACAATATGATATAGACCCGTTCCCACATACAACTACTTGTTTCCATCTCCAATATGATTCTTGCAGCAGGACCAATGTCACAAAATACAGAGTCATACTACTATGGTATGGACTGATACAGGCCTGTAGTGCTGTCAGTACTACCAACATAGCTGGTGGAAGATGAAACAGTGCTGTGCTGTTGTGTTACAGTAGTAGGGATAGCTGCATAAGTGATAAGCTTTTATCTGGTTTGTGTGTGTGTGTGTGTGTGTGTGTGTGTGTGTGTGTGTGTGTGTGTGTGTGTGTGTGTGTGTGTGTGTGCCTTTGTGTGCGCCTTTGTGTATGCATCTATGTGTGTATCTGTGTGTATTCCTGTGTGATGCAAACAGATAATTGCTTATGGTGCCACTGGGCCAAAACTATACTAGTAGCTTTATGTGAAATGGACAATGAAGATCTGATTTAAATTTATCTGTTCATATGTGTTGGCGGTTAATAGCTGCTCAACTCATATCCTACCTAATTCTAACCATTCTCTTACTTAACTTACAATCAACCTTAATTTCCTCTCCAGATCAATATGACAACAAAGTAGCTAAATTTGCCACTAAGCACTATTACAGAACCCACTACTTCCAGCACTTGCACTGGCAAGAGCTGAGTTATTTATTAACTCACTCACCATTAGTATCTGCTTGCAACCTTATATATCATCCTGAAAAACATCCTAGCCTAATCAATATTCTCCAGCTGCATACCACTAATAGGTGACTGTGCCTTACTAATTAAATGTTACTGAATTTAACCAAATTAAACAATTATTCAGGAGACTCCATATACTCTTACTGTCTCTCACAAACTGTAACTTCATTCCTCCTAGCTCTCAGAAAGTCAGAAATACAAAATCCTTCAAACTAAAATTAAAGCAAACATCACTGACACTAGAGTGTTTTCATGCTCCACTCTTGGCTAACTCCTTCCTATTAGGCTGACTACTCACAGATAAGTATAATTCCATTTTTTAATTTCTTCCAATGAACAAGTTCATTATCTTATCCCTTATTTTCTTACATTTGACTTGTTGACTCCCTCTTTCCCACCTTTCCTATCTATCATCTACTGTACTCTCGCCCCCATGCCTAATACAGCCTCTCTGTCTTCAATTACTTTAACTCTCCTCTTATAAGTGTATATATATATATATATATATATATATATATATATATATATATATATATAACAACCAAAAGGGCCTTTATAAGCCTAGCTGTGCAGCCCGACCCAATTCATTAGGAGGGTTTATATTAGTTAGGAGATTTCTAGATGTTATGTGAGGGGGGGGGGTGTTAGCTTTGGCATTACTGTCTGCCCCAGTACATCACAGACATGGGGACCAGACCCAGTGTGAACTTCCAATTTCCCATCCATTGATCAAGGCTTCATTTAAAAAATGGTTGGGGGATGGATTTATTCAGTACTGTTAAGTACCACAACAGAAATGTTGCCACCTTTTGTATGCAGACTCAGGTCCATCATCCTGAGGGCTTTCAAAATGCATTGGAACAATGCACTAACAAGTTTCTTGACTATAGTCTAAATTGTTTCTTAATGAGCTGGTCTCATCCCCAATGCAACCAAATCAATGGTCATCCAATTAATCTCTATTAGACCACATACTTACTAACACACCTCAGTAATTCACTTCCTCACTAGTGATTCTGTCACTTTTCAATAATCACTGCACTATCCCCACTACTTTTCTGACAAAAGGCAGAAACCAAGTGCAAAAGATTTAAATACATGTTACTCAAACAAAATATGGAGCACTGGCTACCCAGTGAACTGCTAAACATTGGCAGGGCATTATTACTTTACAAGTTACTGTAACAAAGTCCAACAGTATTACTTCACAAACTCCTCCTGTGAAACATTTACCATTTACCTGTAAGCTCATTATCTAAAATCTAAAAATCAACACCATGGTTATCTGCTTAACTTATCAAAGGAGCAAAGAGACAAAAAAAGTCTACATAACATTGTTCCTATGGAAAAGGTCTTAATTGGGTATTATGTACCCCATTTATGCTTAGATGCCAGTCCTAGACATCCCTTATTTTTACTTGAGCAAAACTCTTATAAAAATTAGTGCTGTACCATGGTAATCAAAACTTTAATAAATAAATGAATGAATGCATCATGAATTAATTAATTAATTGCATAAATACACAAATAAATAAAAAAGGAAAAGTATATTCCCAGCACAGAAACATGACCAAAAAGGTGGACGGATGGAGTCGAATCTGCCCAGAAAGACCAAGTAAGTGCTATGTCTCAACAAGTTATTGGACATGGAAAAAGAGAGAATACTCTATGGGCAGAAATTCATGAGACTATGAAAATAATGTCTGAATCAGAGAATCAGATGGTGCTACAATGAGCAAATGTGGATAATTTTTAGAATAGAACATACAATCATTTCATCATCATGATCACAGAAATAGTGAAATAGAGAAACCTTAATGACTTTCTTCTTGCATTTCTAAAACAGAGCTTCTGGTTAGCTAATGAGATGAAGAGTACAAATATGATTGCATAATGGAAGAAGGGCAGGGCACACGATGGTGTGTGTCAAGAGAGCATATTCTACATCAAGCACACATACTTAAAGTGACCACATATAATAGAATGCACTCAGAAAATCATGGGGTAGTTTTTGATCGCTTATGTAAGAAAATGATAGCACTGATTGCATGGATTGAGGTGTTAAGAGTAATGAGCAAGTGGCGTGGGTCATATTCTTCACCATTTTTTGCTATAACATGAAATGGTGAAAATCATGATACAAACAAAAGAAATCATAACATTCAAAGAAGATCATGAAGGAAAGCATTTCTTTTCAAACAGAACATTCAAGTGATCCAAGTGTTCATGGTTCTATGGAGTGGGAGGAGGATATATGACATCACAGGTGGAAGGAACTGTCAGAAGAAAGAACAATAACAGCATCACAAAAACACCAGCATCCTCAGCAGTAAATAAATAAATCGAGAAGATGTTTTCCTAAATCTTTTTCAGCATAACTAAGTTTAAATTGTTTCAACGAGCCCTTACTGGATAAAAAAGTAGCATGTGTACAATAAGTATCTTACCTGTAGGGCAAACATTTAAAGTAACAACAGAAATGAACCTCATATTATGCTAATTTGCTACAACTACCAAAGCACAAATAATTAATAGTCAAAGCAAAACCACCACACAGTGAACTGTGCAAAATTACATGTTATGTATTATTAACTTAACTACTTTCTTTCAATGAATATAAAATTAAGAATGTATATTTTACAGAGCCATTCAATTTTATGTATGTATGTATTTGATATCACCTGTAAAGTTCAATTAAGTTTATTAATAAGTAAATTGCAATGATTAATACAGTAGTACTGTAATATTTATTTTGAAAAAATCAAGAAAATTCCTTCAAGCTCCAAATTTATACACTTGTAGAAAAATTAATTTTCACGATTTTTAGAAATGTAGATTCACTACTATGCAGTCTTACACAGTTGCATATTAGTAAATTCATACTATTAAAATCAAGAAAATTCATGTTTCTATGCATGCATACATAGGAAGATTAAGCTCCTCCTTTTTACAAAAAAGGCCTTCAAACCTGGGCTGGCAAAGCTTGTAAAATAATAACCTCTCTTTTTCTTTTCGTGAGAAATAGTAGCCCATGGAAGTCAGCTTGAGGGAAAGGGTGAAAATGTATCAGTTTTTAAAAAATTCAAATTTAGTGGTCGGTGTTCTAATTTTGCAAACATAATTAGAACACCCGTCACCAAATCTGAAAGCATTATGCATTCTGCTACATCAATTACTGCTTTGATAACCTGTTCCATGTCCCAAGCGCATTACCAGATATAGATCTCTTTATGTAAATATGCCATCTAAAAGTAAATATTTATGATGAAATCATGCTAGAATATCACCTGTTTTACAGAATAGTTTGCAGTAAAAACAAAATCCACTATGAAAAATTTCAAAGAGTATAGAACCAAGAAAAAATTAGGATGGACCTTTCTGTTCTGTAGATGAACATATTTTTCAAGATTTTTGTTGCTGCTATAATTAATATGATATAACACTGAAGCAGCAGACCTAAATTATTTATCACTGTCTCATAGAGATTAATGTTGTAAAAGAACAGTCCTAAGCATGTGTGCATCACTTCCAAATGATGCAATAAACCATTTTTTTCAGATCTGTTGTTGCTCCTTTTGTTGCTATATATTCACTGTGGCGCAGCCTATGTACCAACTGTCTGCCTGTGTTTTCTTTGCTTTCACAGTTGCATCTTACTCCAGAAAATGTGATTTTGGAATATTTTCTGTAATTTGAACATGGTGACAACTGGATGCAAGCAGAGAGTTTTTTTTTTTTTTTTCTTAAAAAGGGTTTTCAGTACAGAGATGTATTAACAGCACCATAAATGACATTAGTTACCAGGACATACAAGAACATGATAATAGATAATACTGCCTTTAATAAAAATTATATGACGTGCATTCAGATTTAAATAAAATAAACGTGTAATAAGGACTCTTTAGTCCTCTTGCAAATACAACCGACAGTTGTCCAGGTTGCATATTCCATTGTCACTCATAGCAAATAGTTATTAAATTCATGGTTAAAAATCTTCAAGAAAGCCCACAAATGAATCTTCATAAATGGGAATAAAAAGCTGTTGTTGATACACACTATAAATGGAACAATAATTCCTAAAAAAGATGCATTGCAAGTCTATATCAAAGTTTACTATGTTCAGCAATATATCATTACATTTATCATTTTATACTGGTCACATCCATTAAACTAATATTTCAGAGCTGTTAAGCCTCATTAAAGTGGTATACTATGCTATAGTAATCTAACTTTTAGGATACAAGTACAGATAACTCTGAGATCTGTTGTTGTGGGCAGAGGCAGCAAGTGTTGTAACAGCAGGGTGATGGGGAATGCTACAGTGATTATTGAAAGAGCTCACAGAGCCTCATATGGTCCTCTCAGATGACAAAACCTCTGAGGTATATTTTACTTCATCTGCTAAACTACGCAAATAAAGAAAAACTGCTACAGACTGTTGAAGAATGGAGAAAGTTCTCTTTTCTTAGCAATAAAGTTAAGCTGATATAGGACATCACAAAAATGGTTCTGGTGAAGAGGAAAGTTTTTGTAGAAGTCAGATGGCTATGTTATAAAAATGCAGCTCCAACTTTCTTAAACTACGTACCTGTTCTGATCATTAATTTCAGAGGAACCAGATATATGTTTCCTATTCCTGGGCAGGTGATATAATTTGTCCAAAGGAATATTATCAAAGGAAGCCTCCCAAACCTGTCTACTTTATCAAGTGAAACAGCCATGGAAGCAAATTCTGCAGTGCAAATACCACTCAAAAATCCACCCCACAGATTGAAGAATATAATGGCTTCAAGCAAATTTACAGCTGTTTTGTCAAATGCACAAGGAATATATGATAGCCTCTGCAGTACAGTTGGCTTGGACAAGAGAAACTCATATACAAAGAGTTGTCTAGCAAGCCCTTTAAAATATCCACAAATAACCATTATGTATCATTAATGACAGAAGAAAATGAAGGATCTATCTCTGCAGAGGGACCTGCATCCCTTGACTAAGACAGTGATCCACCAAGTACAATTTCCCCACTTGTTCTTCTAAACTTGAACACTCCTTTTTTAATGGAGGACTAACTATAAAAGGATGAACCAAATGGGAAAAGCAGAAGAAGGTAAAGAAACATCTTAAGACATGACTAAGTCCAGCTTATAGAGTTAAATGCTCACATCATTACACCAGACTTCTCATATCAGGTTGGAGAGAGGTGTTGGAAGGTGACTATCATGATGTGGGGAATACCACTTCCTGGCTCAGCCAGGATTACTTGACTATCTCAAGTCCTAAAGAACTATTCCATGCCATTACCCATAGAATAACAAAAGAAAGAAAACAATCGAAAATATTATTGTTTATTCATGTTAATCTTATTAGCATTGTTTCTTTGTTGTATTCAGTCTATTTTCTTGTTAAGATGTTATTATCTTAGACTAGCAAAGACAGACGCAATGACATCTGTGTGAGTATTATTACCAAATGCACAAAGGGCTGGATCTAAGACAAAGTGTAATACACTCATTGGTTGGCTCACCTGTCTAAGGTTGGACGTACCTTTTGTACAAGAACTTAACATACTTAAACAATATAGCCACTGTCCAAGTCATATCATGGGGAATCTATTCATTACCAGTTTAGCATCCTCCTGAAACAGGGAGTATTCATCCTTGTCATTGAGTAACTAGGGTGAATCCTTTTCAATAAAAGAACTGACAAGTTAGGGAGATGAGTGCTGGCCAGAGTCCAAACACTAGAATTGAAATGAATCCTGAGTATGATTTCTGGCTGTAATAATGATGACCCCTATTTCATGACAGGGCTGATATCTGCTATAGTAGGTATTAATGCTCCACATTCTCTGCTGTTATTAGAGTGGCAATTTTAATGTAGTGGTGAATTCTGTTTTAGACAGGAGCTATCTAAATATTAGCATCATCTTAGAGTGCATTAGTTATTGCAATCCTCTATGGCTAAACTACGCCTAATGTACATCTGGCAGAGTTTGTATTCATCATATCCAGAACATATGTATTTGAGTTCTTGCAATTGCTTTGGCAGCCATCTACTACTTAATTTTAGATAAACTATTAACAACTATATAGAGAATGAATATGACTTTTTAGCCAGTTTTCAGACATTGTGTGGTTCAGATCCAATCTGAATGGAAGAGGATAACCCTCAAATGTTCCAGGACATGGAAATTAGATCACTTGACATTAGAGTATGGATTGATGAAGAAACCCAAATGTAAATAGCCAAAAATCAATCAGGGAACACGTCTCTCTTCATTTGGTGGGAATCATTTAAGTGGGTGTTAAGAGAAATCTTCTGAGCAAAAGCTAGAATGTAATCATGACTTGATGGTAGAGTTAAAGAATTAGAACAGACATTGAAATTGGCTTTTGATAAATTGAAAGTCGCAAAGTTTAGTAAGATTTGCTCCAGGCATACATGGAGGCCAAACATCAGGTTGTTGCAATACTACAGGAGTGTTCCAACCTGTATTTAACTGTCAAAGGAAAAATATACTTTAAAAATGATCAAAACACGGTAGGCTCAGGTTAAGGCACTTTAATCTTGCAGCAAGGAGACAAAAATGTGCTATTACAGAGTCTGTCTAACTAGAAACAGGAAATACTTTCATTTTTATACATTCTCTAACAAGACATTGCCTACCAAGCTGATGTAATAAAAATACCAGTCTTTTCATAATCATTTGTTGACCATCAGTCCCATAAATTTCTGCTGATTTAACAATTTTTGTGAGAAACTTCCTGAGAAAAACAACATGGCCTTGATTACCACCAGTTAGATAGATGTTATGTTACCCTTCAAGGTGCTATGGCTAATTCAAGCACAATGCTAACAGTTCATTTCTCTAATAATCCTTTGTCTACTTTATCTCTAAGCTTCTGCAGCTGTACATGTTCTCATGCTTCGAACAGAGCTGATTGTTTAAAATCATTACATTTACAGAATATAGTATTGTTCATTCATTCGTTCCTGACCTAGCAGATAAGCACCTGCTTCTCAAGTACATTTCCAAAAGGCATAAACATGAATATTGCTGTGCTAGCAATTACTAGGTCAGAGGGCATCTTGCAAGTTTCAGAAAGCATACTGCAGTTTTCAAAAAGCATCTTTTTCAGTCTCATATGAAACTCAATTTATATATCACAGTGCATGTAAAATAGAATGAAAAACGTGTTAATTCCTTTGACTATTAATTAGCATTTAAGCATACACACATTAATACATATTTTTCTAACATTTCCCTCCTGTTAATACTTTTTAATTCTATTTTCAAAAAAGAATAAACAATTTGCTTCTTTTCCTAACCTCTTCCAATCAGGATTTGTGGTTAAGAAAGTCATTTAGTTTAAAACTTTTATGAAAGTGTTTCACATTCTAACAACTCTTCAGATTCAGTACTTTGATACATAGTCTCAGATACTGATATGTCTATGAATTCTTTTATCAATTTCTTCATGCAGGGGATTCCACAACAAACACAAACTCCTATTAGGAGTAATCCTACCCCAATGGCAATCAGTATGTTCATTAGGATGGAACCCCACCCCCCAAATACATTTTGGAAAAAGTCTGTCAGAGGGTTTGGGTCTGGTTTGGTCATGGCCGACACTTGCTGAATCACCTCAAGATGATCGTTAATCTCATGCTGATGATCAGGAATAAATGCACAGCATTCTTCTTTGATTAACGCGCACGTCCCACCCCTCACCGCTAGGGTGAAGTCAAGAGCCATTCGGTTTTGGAGCACTACAGTTCTCATGGCATTCAGTTCATCAGTTATCAGTTCCAGAGCAGAAAAAGTCGCATTACTCATTACTTCAAGAAGTTTGGACAGTTTTCACAGCTCCCAAATTGATTTAACTGCGCCATATGCAGGTAATATACCTGCCCACGATATGACAGCATCACTCAAGTCCATGTGCGCAAGTTTGGTTCCCACATTATGGTGGTCTTTCCAGCCTGCTTCGATCTGTCCCACTGGATTCTCAGGTTTCTTAACAGTCTTTTTGGTTACATCTCGGGTGTTTTGAATACTTCCCTGAGGCAAAACTGCAGTGTGTCTTATGGCTGGGACCAGATATCCCAAAAAACAACTGCCAGACCAATTCTCAGGTAACCATTTATATGCTTTTTTACCACCCACAAAATAACAGTCCTCTACTTTAGTTGTTACTTTGTTACGAAATGACTGCCCTGCTAACTGCCCTGCATGAAACATTTTCCTATCTATTACTGATAACTGTTTAAAAAGTACAGGATTACGTTGTACCTGATCAAGAGTCTTATGCATAGATTTAAGAAATGAGTTATAATCTGTACTACAAGATCCACCTAAATTATTTGCTTTTGTATAACATTTATACTGTACAGTGACATTACACTTGCTCCATCCCACTTGGATGGTATCATTTTTGTAAAAACATACAATTCCTTTTTGTGTTACAGGCAAATACAGTGCTACTTTATCATATGCTTTAATAGCAACTGTGTCAAAAAACAGATTTTCCCAGGTCTCATTGACCCCCAGGGGGATAGCAGCCATCAATAAACCCCCGTATGCTGTTGGTATGGCCGTGCAGACCCAGCAGTTCGAAACATTAAAAGTCTCAGCATACACACGTGTAATTGCCTGATAAGTGTTAATGTTCGGATGCCAGTCTATGTTTGGCCCATCACGCTTAATCAGTTCAAATTTTGTGGCAGGAAAAAGGAGTGGCCACAACAAAAAGAACAATGTGATTAGCATAGCTATCGAAATGATCATGCAAGTTTTCTGAGGTTGCTCAATGTCTCTATTCACTCTATACCTGGCCATTATTTTCTCGTTGTAACAAGGTTTTTGTCCAATTCAAAGTTCTTAACCAGTTTACAGTGTGTCAAATGAATCCAGGAAGCTCGCTCCGCGATCTTGACTGCAGTGGGTGTCGACAGTAGTACCTCTTATGGCCCTTCCCACTTCGGAGAACTCCAGTTCTTTTTCTTCACAATCTTCACCCAGACCCAGGTGCCTGGGGCTACTGCTGCTTCCGATTTCAGTTGCTCTTTATCTGAAACAGAATTTAACTGCAAAAGTTTGTTATTCAAAAATCGTCTCATATACCCTGCAAGTGAACTGTCAGCCTCTTGCTCTGCAGACATGAGAGGTTTCCACTGAGGTGTATAATATGCCCTCCCAAACAAAGTTTCAAAAGGAGTCAATCCCTTTGCATTTGGAACAGTTGTCATGCTCAACAGTGCCAGAGGCAAACAGTGCACCCAGTTCTTTTGTGTCTCACTCATCAATTTCCTAAGTTTATTCTTCAAAACCCCATTATGCATCTCTACTAATCCTGCAGATTGGGGGTGGTATGCGCAGTGATTTTTTAACAATATTCCGAAATAGCGACTAAGTTGTTGCACTGTTTGGTTCACGAAATGTGTACCGTTATCACTATAAATCTTTTCCGGTATGCCAAATCTGGGTATAATTTCTTTAACAAGGACCTTTGCAACAGTAGCTGCATCTGGATTTTTAGTTGGAAAAGCTTCCACCCATTTGGAAAACATATCTATAATGATAAGGCAATACTTTTTATTCTCACATTTATTCAGTTCTATGAAATCCATACAAATAGTATGGAACGGATACGGTGGTGTAGGGAAACTCCCTTGCTTAGGCTTCAATGCCCTTTGTGCATGATGCTTGTTACAAACATGGCATGCTGCACAAAATTTTTTGTATAGTTTGTAAATCCATACGTTGTAAACACTCGATTCACTAGCTATAACATCCCCCCTGTTGAGACATGGCTCTGCCCATGGCTCAAGCAAAGCTGCATATCTAAACAAGTTAGATGGCAGGATTGGTTTCTTTTCTCTGGAAATGTACAGTCCCTTTTCAAGAATTGCTCCTCGTTTTATCCACTTCTGTTTTTCTACATTTGTAGTAAGTGTCTGCATTGTTTTCAACATTTCTAAATCTAAAATCTCAGAGGGTTGTAATTCCACACTCAAAAGAAAAGCTTCTGAGGCTGAAGCTGCCTGTTTTGCAGCTCTATCAGCCCGCGCATTACCTTTTGAAATTCTATCCTTTTGCTTGGTATGAGCTACGCATTTGCAGATAGCTACTTTTTGAGGTAACTGAATGGAGTCTAATAAATCTAAAATAAATTGCGCATGATTAATTGGTTTACCAGTAGATGTTATCATTCCTCTATTTTTCCACTGCTGTGCAAAAACATGTACAATAGAAAAAGCATACTGACTGTCAGTAAAAATATTCACCTTCTTACCTTCTGCTAAGGTACATGCCCTTGTCAAGGCAATCAATTCTGCTGCTTGTGCAGATAAGTTGTGTGGTAAAGATTTTGCTTCTAAAGTCTCGGTATCAGAAACGACTGCATACCCCACTAGAGTCTGTCCTGTAGGACCCCTCCTGCACGAGCCACCCACATAGTATGTCACCTCGGCATCATCCAAGGGAACATCTGTAAGGTCTTGTCTAGGTAATGTCTTTTGCTCAATCTCCTGCAGGCAACAGTGTGGTTTGCCATCTGCAGGGGTCGCGAGCAAGGTTGACAGATTCAAAGTTGTGCATCGTTCAATTGTCATATGAGGTTGGCTCAACAGTATAGTCATACAGGAAAGATGTCTAGCAGGAGAAAGATATGCTACTTTTTCTTGCAGTAAAATAATTGCGACTGCATGAGAGTTCAATGTGAGAGGGTGGAACAACACTACTGAGGTCGAAGCCTGCACTGCCATTGCAGCTGCAATTACTGCTTGTACACATTGGGGCAGGGATCGCGCCACTGGGTCTAACTGTGATGAATAGTAAGCTATGGGGCGTTGTTTGTCCCCATCTTGCTGTGTCAACACTGATGTCATATAACCTTGCTTACCGTCTACAGTTTGGAAAAATCACTTATGATAGTTTGGTAATCCTAAAACTAAGGATGATGCTATTAGTTGTTTTAACCTGCAGAAAGCTGCTTCTGCTTCTGGTGTCCACTGTAATAAATCCTGTGCTGCCATCGGCTTTTTGAATATCAAATTAGTCAGTGGAGCAGATTCCAAAGCATAATTTGGTATCCAACTCTGACAAAAGTTAGTAGTTCCCAGGAAGGACATCATTTCCTTCTTGGTAGTTGGTCTAGGTGCTTGTAATATTGCTGTTTTTCAGTCTTCATCTAATATTCTGCCTTCTTTGGATATTACATATCCCAGGTATTTAACTTGCTTTCTCCAAAGTTGTAGTTTATTTTTATTCACCTTGTGTCCTTGAGTAGCTAAGAATTGTAATAATGCTATAGTATCCTCTCTACATTCTTGCTGGGTGGGGGCTGCCAGCAGAATGTCATCTACGTAAAGTAAAATCTGACTACCTTTCGGTGGGATAAATCCTGCCAAGTTGCTTGCCATTTCTAGTGCAAATATTGTTGGACTTTCACAATATCCCTGTGGTAATCTCGTATATGTATACCATTTCCCGTGAAATGTAAATGAAAACCAATGTTGGCTGCCAGGGTGTATCGGTACTGAGAAAAATGCATTACTAATATCTACCATGGAAAAATACTGTTGCTAAGGTTTTAAGTCATTCAATAGAGTGTGCGGATCTGGCACCGTTGGTGCCCTAGGTATAACTGCATTGTTCATAGCTTGTAAATCTTGGACCATACGCCACTCCCCATTTGCTTTCCTAACAGGAAATAAGGGTGTATTACATGGTGAATCAGGTGATTCTATCAGGACTCCTTCCTTGAGTGAGGCTGCTATTATAGGTTTGATCCCTATCTCTGCTTCCTTTCTCAAGGGATACTGCCTTTTCTGAGGTCTAAATGCTGATTTTGGCGTAATTGTAACTGGCCCTGCTGTTCGAATAAGCCCTACATCTGATTTCCCTGTTGACCAGAGAGTCTCTGGTATGTTTCGCAAGGCTTTTTCCTCTTCTTCCAATAAGAGTAATACTCAACTATTCTCACTTGGCTTTGAGTGCACAGCTGGGTGTGTCTGTGTTATCCAGTTCAATTTCTGCTTCTGTACTCTTTGTTCGGAAAGTTCTAAATCTGTCTGTTTTTCCCACCTTGTGACTTTTTCTCCTAAGTCTGCCCATTTCAAACTTCTATTTTTGGTTAAGCTAACATGTGGCAATCGATTAGATTTGTAAAGTGCTAAAAATTCCTGGGGCAATGAACAGCTTACTACACTGTTTCCTTCTGTGTCCCAGTACAAGTTTCATAACACTAGCCTGTTTGCATGGTTTTGAAACAATTCCTGTTCATATTCTTTATCAGGTCCTGGTCTATTACAGTAATATAGAGTACAATGCAACAAATGTTGTTTGTCAATGTCAAAGGAGGGGGATTTACTGATGGCTACGTTCATCAGTTCTTCGGTTACTGCCCCTGGACCAGTCGTAACCAAGCCCTGGCTGTACCAATAATATGCCTCACCCTCCTGTCGCACCACAAAAGTATCCATTTGTCACTGTGCTTCCATACCCTGCATGGTTGGAACTACAGCTATGCCAAATATCTGCATTAAGTCTCTGCCCAAGAGATTTACTGGACATTTTGCAGAAACCACAATTTTACTTTTCTGGGTCATTCCTGAAACGGGGTCTGTTATTGCTATGTCATGGGAGAGTGGCTCCCGATACAGCTGTCCATTAGCTGCTTTCACTAGTATATAATCTGGTGATTCTGAATCTTCCGGTAATTTGGAAGGATGTATCAGGGTCCGTGAAGCCCCTGAGTCATACAAAAATTTGACTTCCCTCCCCTCTACTAGAAGCATAACTTCCGGTTTTGTGTCTGCTAAGTAGAGCTCTAGGCTTAATAACGCTAAGTCCAAAATTTCATTTTCGTCAACATCTACAAATTCATGTACTTCCTCTACCCCTTCTGTCACATCCTCTACCCTTGCTATCACATTTGCATTTGCCTTTTCCCATTTATTCTCATTCAGTGATTCCTGAATATCATATAGTCATTCCTCATCCTCCTTATTTTCTGTAGTCACCTTTTTATTTAGCCTGCAATCCCTTGCTAAATGTCCTTTTTTCCCGCATTTAAAACATTCCCCCTTTTTCTTTCTTTCTTCAAAATCTTCTGATCGTTTATCAGATTGTTTGTTTCCCTAGGCATTTTTCTTACCCTTTCTCCCAGTTTGTATTACAAAAACTTCTGACCCATCTTCGGCTGAAAACACTTGGGTTTTCTTCTTCTTTTTACTATTGAAATGCCTTTCTGCATGTCTTGCATATTCAAGTAATGGCTGCAATCTACTTGTTCAATGATCTACCATGTGCTTTGTAATAAAGCTGCTGATGGGAGTTATACTACCTTTTAAGAATGCATTCTTTAGCTGCTGCTCATACGGGGAATCATGTGTTTGATCTTCTGGTATCTGCATTCCACAGTGGTTATTAAAACATTCTAATAATCTAGCATAATACCTATCAACCACTTCACCTTCTTGTTGAATGCACTGATTAATGCAAGTCCAATCAGCCCTAGGCTTCCATTTTTCAGAGATTCGGTCCATCAGACCCTTTACTCTGCCATCTAATTCTGCATTAGTATGTGGGAGTGGTCTAAGCTCCACGTCACAGGGATTCCAGTCGCCACTGATCATGTGCCAATCTGGACCTACAATTTGTCTAACTACTTTTTCTACTTCCTCTCCATTCAAGTGGTAACTTAATCTCATACCCTGTAAATCTTCTAAAAATTTTCTAAAATTCACTTTTGGATGGGGAATTCCCTCCGTGGCTTTCCAGACATCTTCCGGTGTCCACGGTCTATAAACTAAAAGAGTCGGATCCTGTCCTGCCTGAGGATTTGGTATTTCTATGAGTGGACATATTTCTTCCTCACTCATAGCTCGTGATTTTCTATTTATTTCATATAATTCAATCTCCCCTCTCAAGTTGCGTGTTCAAGACCTTGTCTCGATAGGATCCCTGACAAATGGTTTTAGTGCTGTAGAAACAGCTGGGTATAGCGGAGGTGGATCAGCTTGTCCACTCGCTTCATATTCTGGTAAGGGAAGCAGAGGGGGCGAAGGAGGGGCCGTCGCTATTACCAAGTTATTATCTTCTTTGTCTAAGAACATTGCTTTTAAATTTTTAATCTTTTGTTCCCTGCAATTTGCTTCCTCAAGCCACCTATGTGCCTGAGGAACTCCTAATTGTCGTTGCTTTTTTAATTGACCTTTTGCGTCTGTTTTAAGTTGCCTGACAAGTTTAATAAGCACAAGTTTATCTAAATTACCATCAAATTTATACTTATCAACCCATTTTGTATAGTACTTAACATTGTTGGCACGCTGTAATTGCATATATTTTGCGTCTTCAGTTAGGGGCGGGTCTCGGGAACTTTTCATGCACTGATTTCCCATGTTGCCTCAGCTAAGCTGTAAATTGTTACGTAACCCTTCTTATCACGTGGTAACACAGCTCTACACCTTTTCACAGTTTATCTAGAATAACTGTCTACCTATTCTGTTTCCCTGATCTATGACAAGACAGTAACCTTTATTGTCCCTGATCTGAACATTCAAATCTTCCTTGACAAAAACAGTTCAGTAACTAGTCCCTGATCTTAAAAGAGAAATAAGGTAAATTCCTCCTTACCTGACCCTCCGTGAGTTGATCCACCGGATCGTTGACTCGTCCTCCAATCCCAGATCAGAAACAATGGCTGGCCTCTTTTGAACGACAATTCAGTCGGAGGTCTTTCAAAACAGAAGACCCGATTTGGCATCTTCTCCATATAGATGCATGCCACCGGGCCCAATTCTGACCTAGGCCTAGAGCGAGAGGTACTTTCCGGTCCGAAGGACCAAACTGTCAAAGGAAAAATATACTTTAAAAATGATCAAAACACGGTAGGTTCAGGTTAAGGCACTTTAATCTTGCAGCAAGGAGACAAAAACGTGCTATTACAGAGTTTGTCTAACTAGAAACAGGAAATACTTTCATTTTTATACATTCTCTAACAAGACATTGCCTACCAAGCTAACGTAACAAAAATACCAGTCTTTTTATCATCATTTGTTGACCATCAGTCCCATGAATTTCTGCTGATTTAACAATTTTTTTGAGAAACTTCCTGAGAAAAACAATGTGGCCTTGATTACCACCAGTTAGATACATGTTATGTTACCCTTCAAAGTACTATGGCTAATTCAAGCACAATGCTAACAGTTCATTTATCTAATAATCCTTTGTCTACTTTAGCTCTAAGTTTCTGCAGCTGTACATGTTCTCATGCTTCGAACAGAGCTGATTGTTTAAAATCATTACATTTACAGAATATACTATTGTTCATTCATTCGTTCCTGACCTAGCAGATAAGCACCTGCTTCTCAAGTACATTTCCAAAAGGCATAAACATGAATATTGCTGTGCTAGCAATTACTAGGTCAGAGGGCATCTTCTAGTTTCAGAAAGCATACTGCAGTTTTCAAAAAGCATCTTTTTCAGTCTCATATGAAACTCAATTTATATATCACAGTGCATGTAAAATAGAATGAAAAACGTGTTAATTCTTTTGACTATTAATTAGCATTTAAGCATACACACATTAATACATATTTTTCTAACACTAACACTGTCAGCACTACAACCTTGGAACAATTTGGATAAACCAGGAAAATTCAGACTTCAACAGACATCTACACATGAGAATAGGTCGTATACCATGGGAAAATGGATCAGTAACAAATCCGAAAGGGAATGATAGGGAGTTTTTAAAATATTAGGAATGTCTATATTCTAATATCGAAACAGTAACCAAGCATAAATGATAGTCTCCCTCAACAACTAGGGAAATGGTTCCCAGAAATTATAAGATAATGATGAGGGCTTCCTACAAGGTGAGATTCCTGAAAAAGAAATTCTTAGTGCCCTAATGGATACTCCCAAAGGGAAATCCCCAGGGCCTGATGGTCTTATGGCAGGGTTATATAAGCTGTTAAAGAAGCAGGTTCTTCATGCACTATTATGCCTGTTTAATAAAACACAGAAGACAAGACAGATGCCTATTTTTTTCAGAGGGTCATGAATTATTGTTATATCAGAGCCAGGCAAAGAACTATAGGCCTATTTATTTGATCCATGTAGAGGCAAAACTCTATTCTTAAGTTCTAGCATCTAGGCTAAAATCCACTATTCCCAAACTGGTGGCTAGCATTCAAGCTGGTTTGTGAAAGTTAGATCTAGTTGCTATCATCTATTGTCATTGTTAATATATATGGATATGGTCAGAAGTTATGAGCTATGTGCAGCCAATGACTGCAATAATGGTTGATTTTGAAAACGCTTTCAACTTAATATATATTGTAATATCTTGTAACATCATTTATGTTCTTTCAAAATATTTGTGTATAGTATTTCTAATGTCATTTGTATTATATTGGATTATACTGTATTTGTATTGTACTGTATATGGAGCCCTTCTTCTCGGGCCACTACTGAAAATGGGTTCTATAGACCCAGTCAGACCACCCCGGTAAACAAATGTCAAAATAAATAAATAAACAGCATCCACTGGGACTATTTGTGGTGGGTGTATGCACAAATGGATTTTTCCCTACCTTTATTCAATGCATCTCAGGCTTCTACAAACCACCCTTTGTCACAGAACTGATATGCAGCATTTTTGTCCTTTGGAGAGAGGACACAAGGCAGGGTTGCTCCCTTTCCCATTATCTTTTCTTACCAGCCATTGAACCCTTAGCAAAACTAACTGGAATGTGCAAAGCTCTAACTGTGGGAGCTATCAGGGGCAGAAACTTGGACTCTGCTGAAGACCACAAATGTAATATCCCATTATAACAAAGCTCATGGTGAAATTCTGTAAATGTTTAGGACCAAATGTAAACTTAAAATAAGACAGTACTATTCCCAGCCACTGCCATGTCTGACTAGCTCCAAAAGAAGGCCTGCAGTGACCCCTTTAAATAGGTCATTACCCCCTCCAAATATCTTGGCATAACAGTCTGATAAGACAAGCTAGCATGGTGGCCTGTAACCTGAAGCTGCTTTGGGACTACCTATGTGTGCATGTACAGCTTGGAAATAGATAAAGCTCTTTTGGTGAGGTAGGGTATCAGCATTATGAATGACATTATAACCTAAACTATTATATGTGTTATAACATGTCCACACTCCTCCTACCTTTCACTCACTACTGAAAATCAAGAACATGATGATGCAATTTGTATGTCATGTTAGTAGGTGCGATATCCTCAACCGAACTCTTTTTAACTCTAGAAGATATGATGGAGTGAGTCTATTAGAAGCAGTACATATGGCAAGAGAAACAACCTACCAGCCATATCTGTTTGCCCAAGAACAGAACCCTTTCCTTTTGGATGCAAATTGAAGTCAAAGTCTTGTGCAGTACTTCCCGCTATGCATGTGGTGCTACTCTTCTTCATACAAACTAAAAAAAAACACAAAACTATTTAAAAACAAAAAAGCGAGGTTGAAAAAGAGCAATCACAAACTTGAAATACGAACTTAAACACAGGTTTATTAGCGCTTTCAGAGAGAACAATGTCTCTCCTTTCTCAGACAATATTCAAAAACATTTACCCAAGTACTTGTATACAATCATGATAATGGCCAATTAAATAATTAGCCAGGAAACTCAAAACCATTTAAAACCACAAACTACATAAAACCTTAATACATAAAAACTTACTCAGTAAAGCCCTCATTCATCACAAGTGAAGAAATGGTGGCCACTGTACATGGCTAGTAAAGCCATTCACAAACTTTATATAACAATTACCCTAATCCTAATATTTGGCTGGAACAACTTCCCATCCGGGGCAATCCACACTTTAAGATAGATGGCGGTTGCATACAGTGGACAACCTGGATGATGACAGGGATCCTGAAGCTAGAACATCTACCTGATTTTAAGGGCAGGTGGTAAACATTACATCATTTGAACAATTGCAAAAAAAAAAAAAAAAGCAAGACCTCTTAGCCAAAGATTTCTGGAGATAAGTGTAAATCTGTAATGCTCTCCTTCAATCCCAGTACCAAAAGAGTTTCAAGCACCAGTGAAACTCATTAGACATCACACTAAGGCAGGAGATGAGGTAGTAGTTACTGGCAGCACAGCTACAATTATCATGACTTTATGGGCTTTTTACAAGCAGTATAGAGGAGAGACCAAACACCTATTACATACGCATGTGAGGAAATTCTCCATGTCAGGGAGCTTAAGCAGTGCCCCCTTGAAACTGCAACTCTTACACATACTAACCCCTTAAACAAGGGGCCTTCAGTTAAGGATTATATACTGGGGATATTGGACACTGACCAAGAAGGAAAGCAAAGGTTGCACCACTAGAGCCACATGCTTAGCATGCCAAACAAATGGAGTGGATGCCTATCACATATTATGGATATATAGTTCTATACTCCTACCATAACATACTGTGTCTCATTGGACTGGCAAGATGATGAAATTTCACTTTAATTCTTAAAGTGATACTTAGACATTAGCTGCCTATCTTATAAGAATTGATCTTCATTATCCTCAGAAAGAATGGTCATCTTTAGCCTCTGTCATAATGTGTTTGTAGATAGCCACAAACCGGAGGATAGTTTGTGTTCCTCTATTGTTAAAAAGAACTGGAGTGTGATACTAGGCAATTTTGATTTAACTAAACCAATAGGTAATGCCCTAGGTTTACTTTTTGATATGACTACAATTTGAAATGACTCTTGAAAAAGGATTCTTTTATTGTTAATTCCATAAGTACATGTTTCAATGACAAGAAAGGTATGCATAAATGTGGAACATATTCAGCTTGTAGGTTTGTGATGGATGGTCCCTTTATTAATTTATCTCACCTAGATAAAACCACTGTTGTTCCTCGGGGTTTTACTTATAAGACTGAAGATATTGTGTACATTAGTGTTTGTTCTTTATGTGGGAGTGTTTATACAGGAATGTCCACCAGAAGTTTAGAAAAACATATTAAAGAACACATGTATTCTATAAAAGTTAAACATCAGAATAAGCTTTATTCAGGCACAGGTTAGAGTGTAAGGAAAGTAAAACATTTTTATTTTCTATACATGAGCAAGTGCCAAAAGACGTTAGGGTGGACATTAAAGGGTTAAAGTAGAACAGAGAGAAACACTATGACAATTAGCATTAAGGGCTGACTGACCCCCTGTACTTAATAAGTCCATTAATTTGAAATGTTTTGTGAGAAATAAAATGTTAAAAGTTAATAAATCTTTATAAAAATGTTTTTTTTTATTTTACTTCATGGAGGTTAAATGTGTTTTCAACATTTTTACTACTGACCCAGTTTTACTTATTTTTAATTGATTTATTTTTTTGTTTGTGTGATTATTAACGGTGATTACAGTTGGTTAATAAGATGTTTATTGAACACATTTGTGTATATAAAATGCTTGGTTGAACTATGGGTTGTTGTTCTGATGAAGTATTTTAGACAAAAGCGAATATTAAATACAGTATTTTTTAATGCTAATCCTGTTGCCTGTCTCCCTGTCTTTGTTATTCAAGTCTCGTTGGATTTATTTTGTTGAGTTTTGTATTTGCCACCTATCCATCTGGCATAGTTCTTGTTTTTTCAGTATTATCTCAAGGTATATTGATACTGTTAGTTTTATTGATTTTCTTCTTCTTTTCCTTTCTGCTGTTCCTGTTAGGGGTCACCACAGTGGATCATCTGTTTCCATTTATTCTTGTCCTCTGCATCTTGCTCTGTCACACCAACTGTCTACATGTCCTCTCTCACCACATCCATAAACCTTATCTTAGGCCTTCCTCTTTTCCTCTTACCTGGAAGATGCATCCTTAGCATCCTTCTCCCAATTTACCCAGCATCCCTCCTCAGCATATGTCCAAACCAACACAATCTCACCTCTCAGTTTTGTCTCCAAACTGTCCCACCTGAGCTGACCCTATAATATACTCATTTTTAATCCTGTCCATCCTCATCACATCCAGTGCAAATCTTAAGATCTTTAACTCTGCCACCTCCAGCTATGATTCCAGTCTTTTCATCAGTGCCACCATTTCCAACCCTTATAACATAGCTGGTTTCACTACCATCTTGTAGACCTTGCCTTTCACCCTTACTAGTACTCGTCTGTCACAAATCGCTACTGATACTCTTCTCCACCCGCTCCTCTCTGCCTGCACTCTCTTCTTCACCTCTCTTCCACAATAACCATTACTCTGAACTGTTGATCCCAAGTATTTAAACTCATCCACCTTTGCCAGCTCTACTCCATGCATCCTCACCATTCCTCTGTCCTCGCTCTCATTCACATACATATATTCAGTCTTAGTCCAGCTCACCTTCATTGCTCTACTCTCTCGAGCATATCTCCACTTTTCCAGGGTCTTCTCTACCTGTTCCACAGGGACTCCTGTCTGATCTAATCTGTCAACCTGTCCATCACCATTGCAAATAAGAAATTGTTAGTTTTATTGATATTACCATTGCAAATAAGAAAGTGTTAATTTTCTTGATATGTTGATTTTTAAATTCTTGACTTTTTTAAGATGCCTCTATTTGTTGATATGCTTGCTAATCTTTAGTATACAGTTTTTGCAATTAGAAAAAAAATATATCAGATGTAAGAATTTTGTTATCTTCAATACAGGCATGAACATGACTTAACGATTTTAAACAAATGTTTAAATATGTTGACAGCTGCTCAATTTGGGACCTCCTTATAGAAATGGTTGAGCAATTAACTGGTCAATTAATAAATTTATGAGCTTTTGAAAACCCTTATTAAATGATCGCTTAAAGCATAGGCACACATACATAAACTGAAAAGAAAAAGCATATTAATGTGTTATATTCATTCATTATATTTTAAATATGTGGTTTCTTTTTTAACAATTTTTCACTCCAACATTGCAGAAATTGCTTAATTCCTGCCTTCCCCTAATATTTCACTCCTCCTCCAGAATGTTATACTACATGCATTATTCCAGCAAATTCCATTTATTTATATTCAATTTACCCTTTCCTTTTTCTAAATATCCCACCTGTACTTGTTATCTCTTTTATAATATTAACTATATCAATTACACTTGATTTGGATTTTGGTTTATATTTGGTAGTAATTGCATTTTTGGCAGCCAACTGCATTAAACTTAGTAAAGGCTTACTATGTATAGACAATTTGATCAGGTTTTCAAACTCAAAAGAATAATTTCCTTAGTTACAACCATTTACTCCCACAACATTTCTGATAGAATACTCTGAGTGGGATTTTTAAAATCTGCATCCAGTAACACACAGGATGTATAAATTCTATGGCTTTGCAAACTGTAATAGTAAACATGTTATCTATATTGCTATGTACAATTTATGCCATGCCTACTATGTAGGCAAAACTAATAGAATGTTTAAAAAGCAGATCCTTCACCATCAACTAGATATTATGAATAAAATAGAGGCAGATGCTCTTTATGGACATGTAAGCGATAATTTGGGACATTCATTTAGCTTTATGGCACTTTCACATATAAATGATAATATCCGTGGAGGAGATGTTTTTAATAAAACAGAAGTAGAAGAAATTAAGTGGATTATAAATCT